>NW_004949123.1:4058814-4063428 GCF_000317375.1 Microtus ochrogaster | reverse complement strand
AGAGAGAGAGAGAGAGAGAGAGAGAGAGAGAGAGAGAGAGAGAGAGAGAGAGAGAGCAATAAAACAAAATAAAAATCCCGTGAAATTGTCCTGTACAAATATATTTCACCAGTGAATGGTGAAAACACAAAAGTTTAATGGAAAAAGTTGAATATTTTACAAAAATAAATACTGAAACAATTAAACAAGGTATTTTTTTTGTTTGTTTCTTTGTTAGGTTTTTCAAGGCAAGGTTTCTCTGTGTAACAGCTTTAGCTGTCCTATAACTAACTCCTGTTGACCAGACTGACCTTGAACTCATAGCGATCCTCTTGACTCTCCCTTCCAAGTGCTGGGATTAAAGGCATGTACCATCAAAACCCAGAATGACTCTTATAACTGAACATTTAATAGCTTATACAAAACTTTAACTCAAAAGGAATTAGAGAATTAAAGCCTTCTGAAGGAATGATAACTACCATAGTTAATACGGTTCACAGGTTTACTATGAACTCTAACAAAACTGAGTCCAAAAGATTGCAATTTTGGTTTAAAACATATTTTATTGTGAGTTTAGAGTTTCACTGTTCTACTTGAACAGGCAGGCCTTGTCTGAAATAATATAAAACTAAAATTAAAAGTGGCTGCAAATACACACACACATACAAGATCAGAATCATTTTAAATGCATGTTGGTAGTTGAAGGGTGTCAATGCTAACATTGGTATATATTGTATAGCATTTATATGAAACCCTAGATAAATATATCTCTACAAGATAAAGAAACCAGTATCAGATATTTGTAACTACTTTGTCTAGTCAAATGAGTCCAGTTTTAATTGCGTATGGGTGTGTTTTGAATTTTAAGGCCTGTGAGATTATTCTTCATAATAATGCAGTGATGTACACATGGTTTTATTCCTTTACCAGAACACATAAAACTTTGGTGTACAAAGCGTGAAAATATATAATATAACATTATTAGAGAGCATATATGATGAAATGCTATGTGTTATAAAATAGCGGACATTTGTGGGAATAAATATGGGCAAAATGTACTGAAAGGGAAAAAATCTCAAAATGCATGGAGATTTCAGGAATGAACACTATCAGAGTTCTATGTATATATTGTCCACTGGCTCAAAATCTTTTGTATTACTTTTACATAACTTACCAGTTTTGGAATTGCTAAACTTTAATTCTAAGATTTAAAAAAAGTCAGTAGATGGATCTAAATGTGAAATATGAGGAAGAAGGAGTAGCTGAAATGAATCATAATAATTACTTAGATTTGGAGAGATTGACATGAATTTTAAGTTTAAATAAAGTAGCTACAGATGTGTAAGAATTAGTGATAGTGATTAGAAAGGCATCATTCAATAATGCTGCCATTGGGTTCATTGCAAGAATAAAGTAAGGGAACAAATAAGCTCCCTGTTTTTCAATAATACATACAGTGAGTGTCTGGAAATTTCTTTTCCTCAGAATGCTATACCATTACCACTCTGAGCTCACAGTAGTTTCTCATCTTTCTTATTTCTTCTTTTTCCAAGGTTTAATTTGTGGTGAGACTAATGTTATATTCTGTTCTTTAGGCACACCAAGAAACCTTTTCTATTGCAGTATATCAAGACTGCACTTCAGTGCTCAATAAATTTTCTCAAGAATAGCTCCTAATAAATGGAGAGTAGAAGGAATTTTATTAACCATCCAATATGTATTTTTTTTTCTCAGAATCCAAAGTAAAGAGCCAATTTGGGAGGCACACATAAATCTTATAAATGTATTGGTAGAGAAGCAGTGTGCACTGCTATCAAACACATCATTTCTTATAATTCTATGAGATTTAAGTAGATGGGTGTTCTGAGTGCTTGGAATGATATCCTGAATATTATTCTCACTGTCCAATCATTTCCAGAGCAATTCACACACAGTCATTTGGAAACATTATTGAAGAATCACATTTTTAAAAAATCTCGAATTTAATGCTGGAGAGTAGTCACTTTAATTCACAATTACCTTTTAGATTTCTATATTATCTGAACTCTAGTTACATCAGTGATACACAAAATCATTTTAAATGTAATAAAAATATCCCAATTCATTACCAGAGATTGATAAAAGACCCTAGATAAATGTGATTAGGTATAACATAATATCTTAATATGGAAAACAATGAAATTCAGATCTGGTTCCTTATGGTGTCATGTGTAGATGTTAGGTCATAAACATGAATATATTTCTATCCGTAGTAACCAGTGGAGTTATTTTTCCTTATTACAATTAAAGCACTGAACATGATTAAACATGATTATCAATGGTCCCTCCTTTTTACAAAAATATTATGTTATCATTCTGACACTATTTTCTGTTTTAATTACTTAATTTTTTCTTTGTTGTTTGGCAATTTTGTACACATATAAAACGTATGCTCATAACTCTGCCTCACCTTGTTCTGTCTCCCTCCCATAATTATCAGTTTTTCAACTTTCCTGTATTTTTCTTCTGTTCTGTGGCCCACTGAATTTAACCAGAATCATGTGTTTGTAACTATACATTGTAGACTGGTGGTCTTATTTGTATATATTCAAATGAGGATAGTAATTCCCCATCCTTTGGAACCTATATTCAAAGGTTTATAAGTAAGTAGTTGTTTCTCCATGTTATTCTCTCTACAAAATAGTCCACTGTTGACAAGATCAGTCTTCTACAGGCCCAGTAGCAGTAACTGCAGTTAGTCTAATAGTAATATCATATCTAAAAGATGGTATTTCTTTTTCCTCTTCCCCTCTTCCATTCTTCCCCTCTTCTGGATCTTATGTTATTCTGCAAAGTGCTCTAAACATTAGCAAAAGCAGTACCCATTCCTTCATCACTTATTTTTAACAACCTAGACAGCCATGAGGCTCTGCATTCACAGCTGTGCACTGAAATGCCAGACTTCTTAAAGAGGAAGAGTAGCTTTTATCTACTGGATATGAAAATAAATATTTAGAAAACAGTTTTTTTTAGAAGTTTAGATAAACTACAGCTGTAAGTTCTAAATGTCCATGACTTCCCAAGCATGGGTTTTAGCATGATTTACAATATGGCAGGGAAATGCCACCCTATGACATTGTTCTCAAATTCAATAAGACAGCAGTCAGTTACCCTAATGCAGCAATGTCACTATGTAACAGGCAAGCACATTTTCTTTGGTTGGTCGGTATTATGCTGGGGTAAAGGCTTGGCTTGGGCTCAGGTTCTGAGATGTGAAAGACAACAAAAGACAAAATTTTGACCATCAAGTAATTTGCACTTAAGTGGTCCAATAGCCCGAGCTTTATTTATACTTTAATAGAGTTTTGCATGCCAGGCTTACAAGAAAAACATTTTATTGGGTCCTATTTTTGACTTTCAAGGAATATATACTATTCTAAGAAGTACACTGTAGCCATCATCAAAGCCCCATTGTTCCCCTTTATGCTTCCCCAAATGCATTTTCCCATCCCTTACCTAACCTTATTCTAAACATTTTTTTGCAGGCTTAACTAAATATTGAACCAGACACATCCTGTTCTTGTAGAGCTTAAGTAGTCTGGCAGCTACTTGAGGTCAAATATTTGAAAAGTAATTGACACGAGTACAATGCTTTAACAACAATACTCAAACCCAAACAATTATTTCATGTCTGTAAGATAGATTTTTATACAGCTCTGTTTTCTAAAAGAAGGTCCTATGTCTCAATCTCTATATAAAAGGCAGATTTTGATACATCATTCTTTTCCCATCCTACTACACCATACTTCTTTCACCAATGAACTCCTGTATGTAGTAAAGAGGGATCTCTCAGTCCCATATTTTGAATTGCATTTTTCTCATTGGATCATAAAAGATTCTATCATTGATTCTATATTCCCGGTTTCCAGAGAACTTAATCTCACCTGTTGGCAATGTATATATATATATATATATATATATATATATATATATATATATAATTATATATATATAATTTCTGACACTTTTTATCTATTGTATGTTTGCATGCAGTACTCTCATTTTCAGAACAGTGAAACATGGTTAATGTTTCAAGTGTTGTGTTCTCATACGTACCTAATTGTTTCTATTGAGTCCAAAAAATTTACAGGCTTAGGCACTGTAGTTATTAATTTCAGATAGGAGAATTGAGAAGCAATAGCCCCCTGGTGATCTTAGGAGAAAATATTTGAGAAAGAACAGGATTTTTCAGGGAAAATTAGAGTTGTTGCATAAGTGATTGTAAAACTAAAACTAAAATCCACCCAAAGAATTATCAATATAATTAGAGAGAAAAGAGCCTGCAAGCTGCACTCATTTTAAAAATTTCTCCACTGGCCCATGGACTATTGAGAGTCCTTTTCGATGGGTGCCTTGCCCCATGGAAACGCATTGGGCAGGTAGTCATATGCTGATCTGAGAATAGCCTGCATGACTCTCAACATCCTAAAAATATTTAAATAAATTCATTCCAAAAATATTCCAAAAAATATATAGTATAGTTAAGATCTAGGTAAGATCCTTGATGACTTTTCTACCCAATGGCTTAGCAGAGTAAAGGCAGGCAGGAAATCAGAACAGAAAGACAGGAAGAGAGAGAGAGAGAGAGAGAGAGAG
>NW_004949123.1:4024939-4058714 GCF_000317375.1 Microtus ochrogaster | reverse complement strand
AGAGAGAGAGAGAGAGAGAGAGAGAGAGAGAGAGAGAGAGAGAAAAGAGTCAGAGGGAACCTATGTAGCTGCCGAAGTAGAAGCATGCCTAGAACCTTTACCAGTAAGCCACATCCTTGTGGCAATACACAGATTAATAGAAATAGATTAATTCAAGTTGTAAGAGCTAGGTAGAAATGTGCCTGAGTCATTGGTTGAACAGTGTTGAAATTAATATAGTTTCTGTGTAATTATTTGGTTCTGAACAATGAGGAAATGAAGGAGCAGCTTCTGGTTACAAATGGCATCCAGACATTTGCTAATTTACATCCACATAAAGCCTAAGAAAGCTTAAAAAGAGTACTTCTAGAACCACAAAAGCAGAAATCAAGGGCAGTTTCTTGGCAGCCACATTATTTTCAGAAGGGCTGTTTGCTGATGGTACAACTCCTTTTAAACATGGCTTTCTGGTTTCTAATGGCTGTATCAACAGCCAGAGGTTTGACTGTGAATCAATTGAATGGGATTTGTGAGCAGTGTGCAACTTGCTTAATGGCAAAATATACTTGCTGCATCCCTGGAGCTAGGGTGGTATGCATGACTCATTGAGGTAGTCAACATACCTCTGCCATGTTAGATGGGGCAGAGTCAACAGGCAAGGCCAAGGACTTGGTCCTAGCCATGACAGCTTAGCATCTTTTTTTTTTTAAAGCAGCTCTTGGTCAGAAAATGATTACAGATATGCAATAAAGACAGATTCAGACAAAAGATGACCTCTGAATGGGTCACAGTGTACATGGACTTATTAGAGAGAAGAAAGAATACAGAAGGTCATAGATTAAAGGAGTAAAGATAATCAAATATTAAAAGGTAATAGAGCAAAAAGTAAGCTGCATAAAGATGAAAACGCACAGAGAGTCTGTATTATGTATATTATTTTATTTTATTGGAATTTATTGATAGCAGAGAAACATTTAATTCTGTTTTTATTTAAAGTGGGTTGATCATAAGTGATTAATGGTCACAGTCAATTCTAAAATCAGTAATAAGGGGATATGATTAGAGATGAATACTTTGCATTGGTACCAATCTTGGTCTATTGATAAAAATTTAAGGTCAGCTATGTATTTCTGATCTTGTTTAAGATATTATGTTTAGACAACTCATTTTAAAATGTAGTGTATATTTAAAAATGCAGATTAATATTCATTTATATTAGTCAAACTTGTTATAATAGATTTTCTATATATACAGAGATATATTTCAGAGAGATAGGTATTCAAATATTACAGAACCTACAGAACATAACATGCAAAAACTTTTAAGAACTTAAAATTTTCTTGAAAGTGAGACATGTGCTTCTGGCAGCATCAATTAGTGGATGCTGGGCATTGAAGAGGCTCCTTATGGAGTTTGCTAATTATTTAGGCAAGAAACTGCTCTTTTCTAGATTGCTTGATGATATGCTGTATAAATTGGACACGAAGGCCCCACAAAAAATGACTATTGAACTTGTTTAAAGAAGGTGAGACAGTCCTTCAGGGTTCTTGCTTCATGAAAGAGTCTGCCAGACATACTACAGGACACAGAAAAAAAGCAACTGATGAACTTTGTCATTACAAGGCAGAACAGATCTTCAAATTTCCTGTTTCATGGAAAGTCTGCCAGATACAATGAGCCCGTAGGCTGAAGATGGATGCCTCAAAATTTCAGAAGAACTTTGGGTTATGTACAGACTGTGAGATATCTCTGTCAATTCTAGAGTTTTGGAAGGTGCTTACAATGGACTTAGTGTTTACCTGGTAATATTATTTCATTCTGTAGTCTTTGGTAGAGTTGAGGATAGTTATAGTTTTCCTCAGTTATGATAAAAGATAAATTATGTATAAAACTTTAGACTAACAGAGAAATATTTTAACTGCAATTTTTGGTTGATATCTGTTTTGTTATATGTAATTTTACTATATTAAAGTTAAAGTCTCCCTTTTTATTTAGACAGAAAAGCAGGGGTGATGTGGGATGTCCTTCTTTATAAGTGATGCTTTTATTGGTTAATGAATGAAGTTGTTTTGACCAGTGGTTTAGCAGAGTAAAGCCAGCCAGTTAAATCAAAACAGATGATAGATAGATAGATAGATAGATAGATAGATAGATAGATAGATAGATAGATAGATAGATACAGAGAGAGAGTAGGTGGAGTCATAGGGATGCCATGTAGCCACTGAAGGAGAAAACCATCCACCTGCTTATCGGTAAATAATGAGATTCATAGTAAAATATAAAATAATGGAAATGGGTTAATTAAAGATATAAAAGCTAGCTAGCAATCCACCCAAGTGATTGATGAAGCAGTGTTGTAATTAATATAGTTTCTGTGTGATGATTTTGGGTCTGGGGAGCGGGGAAATGAACAAGCCGCCTCCACCTACAGAGAGATAACTTTCTCAGGCTAGATACAGTGGGGCGGGCTTAGTACTGCCTCAAACTGATATGAAAGATTTTGTTGATGCCTCATGGGAGGCCTCTGAGGAGTGAATGTTGGGTGGGGTAGAGAGTAAGTAAGGGGAGCAGGAGAAGGGAGGGAGGCTGATTGGGATTGGTATGTAAATTTAAAAAGATTGTTGAATTTTGTCTCCCAACCATGGAAAGTCCAGGACAAGATGTTTTCAGCACAGAATTCTACTAGAATTTCAAAGAAGAGCTAAGGGCACTACTCCTCAAATTGCTTTACACAATAGAAAAGAGGGAATATTGCCAAACTCCTTTGATTAGGTTGCAGTTACTCTGATACTCAAATCACACAAAGATACAACAAACAAAGAAAACTACAGAACAATCTGCATCATGAACATTGATGCATAAATAATCAATAAAATACTAGCAAACAGAAATGGAGAACACATAAAAAAATATCCACCATGATCAAGTAGGTTTCATCCCAGAGATGCATTGTTTATTTAACGTATAAATTATGTCAATGTACATCACCATATAAACAAACTGAAAGATAAAAACACATGATTATCTCACTAGTTTCTGATACTCCAAGTTCTAGCTAGAGCAATGAGACAATGAAAGAATATCAAGGGGATGAAAATTGGAAAAGCAGAGGTCAAAGTTTCACTATTTGCAGATACTATTACAATATACATGAGTGACCTAGAAAATTCTACCAGGGAACTTCTGTAGCAGATAAACACCTTCACTAATATAGTGAAATATAAGATTATCTCAAAAAATCAGTAACCCTCTTATATACAAATGATAAACACGTCAAGAAAAAAAATCAGAGAAACATCAGCCTTCACAATAGAAACAAATAATACAAAAATATCTTGGGGTAGCTTTAACCAAACAAGTGAAAAATCTGTATGACAAGAACTATATGTCTCCAAAGAATGAAAATAAAAAAGATATCAGCAAATGGAAAAATCTCCCATGCTCATGGATAGGTAGGATCAACATAATAAAAATGGCAAGCTTAGCAAAAGTAATCTACAGATTCAATGCAATCTTCATTAAAATCCCAACATGATTCTTAAAAGACCTTGAAAGAACAATACTCAACTTCATATGGAAAAACAAAAACTGGGAATATCTAAAGCAATCACACACAATAAAAGAATTTCTGGATGCATCACAATCCCTTACTTCAAACTCTACTATAGAGCTAACGTAATAAAAATAGCTTGGTATTGGCATAAAGACAAACACATGTTTCAATAGAATCAATCTGAAGAGCCTAAAAATAATATAAACTCTTATGAACACCAATGTAAAGTATTCATTTGCATATCATATCCCCCATTAAATGAAACATTTATTAACAATCATTTTGATAATTTGGGTGATGTTTTCTCCATACTGCTTCCTGCTGCTCATTGGATGAAATATTTTTAGAGTTCACAGAGAGCTTTTGGGGGGCATTGTTTCATGAAGCAACATTAGCCTGGAGGGAATCCACAGGTTCTCATCTTCTGTGGAAAAAAAAGCAAAACCTACTTTTCAAAGCAACATATCCTTAGACTAAGATTTTGAAGCCAAGATATCCTTGAAATATATACGTTGGTTTAGCTTAACAGTCCACACAAAGAAATCTCTCTGTAGTTAACTCATTCACAGTCAACAAAAATTTAAAGAAAACACAATAGGATATACAATCTAGATTCTGTGTATTTTCCATATTTACACAGTTTTTTTAAAAATACTTTTACTCCTTTAATCTATATATATGTATATATACTCTTTTATTTTACTTTTACTGATTCTTTAAAGACTATGTTTCATTTTTTTAAATTACTTTTTTGATAAATCCCTATACTCTTTTTTTCTCTCTCTCCCAAGCCTATGTACTTCTTTTTAAATACAAATGATAGAAAAGCTGTGGTCATAGAGCCTTCATCCAGTTATTGATGGAACCAGATAAAGAAATCTACAATGAAGAAACAGGCTGAGCTAAGGAAGTCCAATCAAAGGAAGAGTCTTTATATGAGCAAGGGAGGTAAAGATCCACAGAGACAGCTGAATCAAACTTGTAGAAATTCAGGAACTCTAGACCAACAGATGTAGAGCCTGCATAGGACTGAACAAGGCCCTCTGCCTGTAGAAGACCATTATGTAACTTGGTCTATCTAAGGATCCCTTGGCAATGGAACCAAAACTAATCCCTGGGGCATGAGCTAGCTTATTGGAGCCTATTCCCTATGGTAGGATGCCATGATCAGTCTGGAAGCAGGGGGTGGAGCTTGGTCCTGCCACAACTTAATGTACCAGGCTTTATGGACTCCTCATAGGAGACATTACCTTTTGGGAGGAGTACAGGGGGTATGCTGGGGGCATGCCATGGTGGGTGGGAGGACGGGTAAGTGGGAGAACTTTGGCTAAAATGTAAAATAAATAAGAAAAAATAAACAAAAAAGAAAAAAATCTACTTTACAAATAATTTCCACAACTCACTGTCAACTAAAAATTCTGTCTATCTAGCCCTACCTATGAACATCCATCTGGGAAGGAAACAAGTATATTAATATTTTATAGAAAACTCACTTGAAATAGACTGCTTACAGCATAATTAATTAAGTTATAACATACATATTAGCCTTATGCCACAAATAATAATTAAATAGTTTCAAGAATAAACCAATATTATAAAAAAAAGCACAATTCTCCACAGTACCCTTAGATGTTTTTTGGCTATATTTTTTTTTGGCATTTTAACTTTATAGGAATACAGTTCTACAATGAGATTCTCATAAACATTAAAGAGAGAATTTGGTTATAATCTATATTTATTTATATGATTATTTACTAATTAGTTGAACTATATAAATGTCAGATTGCCTTTGGTTGGGCAGATATTACTAGAGTATTGTACTAGCTTCATTTATGATACTCTGATAAAATTGCAACTCACAGGAGAGTTAATTTTTTACACAATTCCAAATTGTATTCCATCAAAGCCAAAAGTTCTAAAGAAACACTTCCCTTTCCTTTATACAGACCCTTTCCTATGCCCATCTTTGCTCTCTTACAAAAATAAAAACTAAGTATTAGAAGCAGACTAAACAGAGTCCCCCCATTCTCTTATTAGAGGACTCACAACTGGTGAGACCTTGAAAATTAGAGGAGATTCTACAACTGCCCCTATTCTAAAGTAGTATAATTGAAAACACACTCTTAATACCTATTTCTCTACCCTCAGATAACAACTCTCATCTCTTATCAAAGAAGACTCTTTTGTTCAATAGAATCAATAACAGAAATCCACCCTTGGTCAAAATAGAGCAATGTGGAAATATAAAATACTTTCTAAATTTAGCAAGTTGCTGTAAATACATTGAAAAACAAAAACAGAAAGATTTTATTCAAACACTGAAATTCCTTTTTACCTCAGTCTCCAGAGGCACTGCTGAACTCTGTGCAGCAAGCTCAATGCCAACTCCTACACATCGTGTAAGCACAAATACTCTGCATAGACATTCCATCAATTTAAACTCACCTTAATATTAGCTGAAAAGGCCAATGATAAATCAAATGAAAGTTTTGTTGCCATGTTCTTTAAATACTTTCTTTTTGCATTAGTATATTCTGGTTAAAATATCATTCTAAAAACAACAAATTTTGAACTATCATGTATGTTGAAAAGCCTCATTTAATTAATAAATAAAACACTAATCAATCATAATAAGAATTTCAATAAGATCATATATATGTGATTTTATGTATACATAAGGAATCAAAATTCTGCAAATAAAAATCACTTTAATATAAGACTATAAATTATTCCACACAATATTAACAGAAGGAATATTGCCAAACTCTTTTTATGAGAGTGCAATTACCCCGATACCCTTCCCCACCACCCCAACTCCAATCAACTCTTCAGAAAGGGTAAGACTTCCCATGGAGAGTCAACAAAGTCTGACAGGTCTCTTTGAAGCATGACCAAGGCCTTCCCCCCATATCAAGGCTGAGCAAAGTATCCCTTCAAAGAGAATGTGCTCATAGATGCCAGTCCAAGCACTAGGGATAAATTCTGATCCCACTGCCAGTGACCCCGCAGACTGCCCAGACCTCACAACTCTCGCCCACATTCAGTGGGCCTCATTTAGTCCTATACAGGTTACCCTGCTCTCAGTCCAGAGTCAGCGAGCTCTCACTAGCTTGGGTCAGCTGTTTCTGTTGGTATCACCATCATAATCTTGACTCCTTTAATCATATTATTGCTACTGCCTCTCTTACATTGGCCATCTTCCATTAGTCAGAATGATTAAAACAAAAAACACCAATGATCACTTATGCTGGAGAGGATGTGGAGTAAGGGAACACTCCTCCATTACTGGTGGGAGTGTAAACTTGTACAGCCACTTTGGAAATCAGTGTGGTCATTTCTAAGAAAACTGGGAATCAATCTACCTCAGGACCCAGCAATACCATTTTTTGGCATATATCCAAAAGAGGCACACTCATACCACAAGGACATTTGCTCAACTGTGTTTATAGCAGCATTATTTGTATTAAGAGAACTTGGAAACAAGCTAGGTGCTCCTCAACCAAAAATGGATAAAGAAAATGTGGTACATTTACACAATGGAATACTATTCAGCAGTAAAAATAATTGACATCTTGAAATTTACAGGCAAAAGGATGGAACTAGAAAAAAAAAAATCCCAAGTGAGGTAACACAGACCCAGATAGACAAGCATGGTATGTATTCACTCCTAAGTGTATATTTAGATGTAAAGCAAAGGGTAACCGCCTATAGTCCATGATCCCAAAAAGCCAGGGAACAAGGAGAACACTAAGAGAGACATACATGGATCCCCATGGAAATGGGAAACAGAAAACACCTCCTGAGAAAATTGGGAAGTTGGTAGAAGGGAGGGGAGAAGGGGAGAGTGAGGAGAAAGAGGAGGCAGGAAGAGAACATGAGGGAACAGGATCCTCAGAAAGGGGGAAGGACAGTGAGAGAGAGAAAGGAAAGAGATATCTTTATTGCTTTATTGAGGGTCTAACAAGAAACATGGCACTAGGGAAATTCCCAGGAGTCCACAAAGACGACCCCAGCTAAGACACTAAGCAACAGTGGTGAGTATGTTTAAACCGCTCTTCCCTTATAATTATATTGATTACTATCTTAATTATCATCATAGAACCATCAACGAGCAACAGGTGGGAGTAGATACAGTGATCTACAATGAAGCACTTGGCCCAGCTTCCATCATTTTTCAAAGCTGCCTTCAAATTATGAATTTATCAGTGTTAATGTACCAAGTAGATCAGAGTCCTTATAACCAATTTGCATCAATAACACCTTCCTCTGAATATTGCACTATTCAAACTTTCACTACATGACCTTTCTGTTTTATTCATATATAAACCATGATATTGATCATGTATTACAAGCAAACAGACAAACCAAGCATAAAAACATCTCCCATCAAAAGCAAGCAAACAAAGTAATAGAAATCCAATCCAAAAGAGGTACTTTTAGTAAATCGTGACAAAATACACATGCTCAAACTAAATAGTAAGATATTTATACTTAGTCGCATACTACGAATCTAAAATAACATCAAAAATAATTACAGATCACTTTTACATAAAACATGCAATTGACAATCATGATTCTACCTCAGGATCAGGCCTTCCCCCTCATATCAAGGTCTTTGGGTGACAAAAATATTCCCTACTCTTTGAGCACAAACAATAGACAATACCAGTAAACCAGTCTTGACCAATTAGAATCTTGTGTTCATCAAACAACAAATACCAGATGCAGCTCTTCAGACCGTGAGGATTAGATTAGTATACCACTTATAAAATAAACATCCCAGGAGCTGGAAGACGGATCAGAGGTTAAGAGTGTCTACTTCTCTTTTAGAGGTCCTCATTTTGATTTCCAGCACCCAAATGAGCGCTCCCAACTATCTATATCTATAAGCCCACACAATCTGACAAGCTGTTCTGACTTCTGTTGTACCAGATATACATGTGGTGCACAGGCCTACATGTAGGCAAAACAGCCATACACATAAAAATAAATAAAATTTAAAAAATAAAAATAAACTTCTAAATGAAATAACAATGAATAAATCAGGAAAATTTAAATTTCACACTAATTATATAATCCAGATCCATCTTCCTAGTTATAACAATAATCCAAGATAGAGCTCTATCTGTTAGGAGTATTTATATAAATTGTTATTCTTACAGTAATGAAATGCTCCAGGCAAGTAGCTACATAAAGAAAGAGATTTATTTCAACTCCTGATTGTAAATATCATGGCCCAGTGACAACATCTGGTAAAATAGTTCAATCACAGTTGGAACAAAATATCTGACCAAAGTAGCTTCAGGAAGAAAGGATTTATTTTTGCTCAACGTTCTAGGTTGAAATCCATCCAGGCAGAGAAACAGTAACTTCAGTACCCCTTCCAGTTGGTTACACTGTATGTAAGATAAAGGGGGAATAGATGAATGGTTATGTTCAGACCTCACCCTGCTTTCTCTTTTGGATTTAGGCCAGTACCTCTGCCTAGGAAATGGCCCCAACCACAATTCAGGTGAGTCTTCCTAATTTTATGGGCCAAATCTAGACATCCCTTTCAGGCATGTCTAGCACTTTCTCTCCTAGTTAATTATGTCAGGAAAACATTAATTTTCACATTGGATGGTGGGCTTTTGGGTGATAGATCCCCAAAATATCTCTGAGCATCATCAGAAGAAAACAGAATGGAAGTATAAGCCCCTATTCCTTTATGCTTCTCTTTATAAAACTTCAATAATGGTGACTCTATCAATGAGGTTATTTAATACAAAGCAATTCTAAAAATACCAGCACTAAAAATGGTATTTAAAGATTTTGCCCTAATATTGGCAGTATAACTGGGATTAATTTGAGTTCAAGGGTCAGGGAAAATCTACGCTAAAAACATGAAAGCATTGAGGTATTTCTAGTACATTTTATTTATTTCTATGCTGATACTGCATTTATATGATGTCTATAAATATGTTGGCCTGTTTTTTTCAAGTATTATTTCATTCCACATATGTTATTTTACGTCAAATAAAGTAATAAGTACTAGCCCTATGTGCTGCCAATAATTTTAAATATGTCTAACAACATTACACTTTTGAGGGCCTCTCTTTCACAAACAATGTTCTCTGCCCATCCTCTTATACTTCTTGTACTCATATCATGAACTAAGCTTGCATTTTCACATCATAAATATACCACGAAGCGTGGAAATAATTTTCACAAATCCATACAACAACATCATATGGTAGAGCTTATTTTGCTGCTTGATGAAGATCTACACCAATTTCCACAGAGGCTGGTACAATTTTGCATTTCTACCAACACTGAGCAAATGTTCCTTTTTTGCTCAAATCCACTAAACTGTTCATAGTCATTGCTTTTTCTTTTTCTTAATTTTGTCTTAGCTATTTGGATTGGGACAGGGTGAAATTTCAACATACTTCTAATTTGCATTTCCCTGGTGTAAAGGAAATTGAATATTTTAAAATATATTTATTGGCCATTTGTATTTCTTCCTTGATGAACTTCTTGTTTAGTTCCTTGGCCCACATTATAACTGAGTTATTTTCTTGTTTTACTCTTACTATTTTTTACTTTTTTTTTTAGTTTGTTTTACATTCCAGACACTGTGATACCCACATAATTAGTAAACAGTAAATATGTTTCCTTTCTGTAGGCTCTGGATCATTCTGGAGGAGGGGATAGAAAGATTGAGCCAGAGATAGTGAATATTGCCAGCAATAAAAAATTTGGTGGAGAATAACCTGCTATCACACTCATGAAAAAAGACCTACACAAAACCAAATCGGCCAAAGTCGCAACACGAGGGAGTGGCCTCTGTAGTTCCACCTCTAGACTGAGAAGTTATTGCTAATTGTTGGATGATAGAGAATCAAAGTCAGCTTTGCTCAGGGATGTGGCATAAAAGGGTCTACCTGTGCTTCAGTCGATGGTCCCATACCCAAGCACATGCAGATGGCATTAAAAAGACTCCTCAATGAAATTTATAAAGAGCACATATATTGAAGTTGTGAGGTAACCACATTGGGGAAGATAAGGGATGAACTGAAGTGGAAAAATTGGGGAATGGCTCTGATTAACATGTATTCTATGCATATTTCAAACAATATGTGATTTTAAAAACAGGCAAGACTGACTAGTAACAATGAAATTTCAATTAACTTTCTCACTGTGTTCTTCAAAGCACTGTGGAATAGAGCAGAATCAGTATCTACAAGAGAGAAATCTTATCACAAAGCAATTAAGACTTGGAAAGTGTTTCAACTTGCTTCTGCCACATGTTATTCTAGCAGCTCCTGAATCAATGATACAGTTTTAGTGGAAGCAAGCCTGGGCATATGATGCTCTAGTCTCAGAGTAATTCACCAACTCTTGGGTTTTTGTGACAAATTCTGTTCTCAGGATTACCTGAGCTTATTTATGAGGAACTATTAGGATATATATTCATTTTTTTGTCCTTATTGAGATTTTCCTGACATGTTTTCAGGGAAACACAAAGACATTATGTTAGGCATTCTGTGAAGGGAAATGAATAGTGCTCGCATGTTCTTATAATTAATTTACTAAGAAATCTTAAATGTCAATACTGTACTAGTTTTCTGGGCATTCAATTTACCCATTGCCAGTCTCAAAAATATTCTGCCCAAGACTAGTCTGTTTGTTAATAACAAGACAAATGCCCTTCTATACAGTTGAACAGCTGTATCATAAAAGAAAGTGTGAGAACTAAACATCAGTTAAAACAAATCTATTAAAAGAAATTACTTCATTCTGATATCAGCTGTGCCAAGCTTAACCAGTCTTTAATTTTAATTATATCTATGTGGCTATTAAAAAAGAAAGTATATAGATGACTTTAGAACTATTCATTTTTATCAATACAACAAATGAGTAAACAGTTGTTAATCATAACTGTTTAGCTACACAATTTGATTTTTATAATTGATGTCTTGTATAGTATAAAGAAACTTTCTGCTTTGAAAATAAACTACAAATCTTCATTTTTGGTATGAGGGATATACAGTACCTTCCAGTGTTAAAGTGAACCAAGTGTATTACATAAAAGGACAGGTGTTTCCGCTTTCCTCCTAATCACTCTCTAAGTGTCTGTGATGATGATCCTTATCAGTCATTACTAAATTTACTTCACAGAAATTAAGAATTAAATTACAGTTTCAAGGCTCATTAGGTCTTGTTAAATGTGTTGAATTGCCCACATGTGTGTTTCGTGTCCTCCATGGGGTATCTGCTGAGCAGGTGTTTCAGTGCATGGGAAGTTGGCTACATTCTATTCTGCACAAAGATGATTACACAATTGTGTTTGAAATTCCAGGTTGGGTTCTTATATTTGAAGATCAGACTTCAAATAGCCATATTTGACTATTCAAGTTTAGCATAAAGAGGAATAATATGGAAATAGTCTCTTATGGGAGCAGTGAAAGAGGGTATTGAATGTGAAATTCAAGGGCAGAATAGGGACCACATCCCAAACTTAATGTCTTTTTCACTTGTCTCAATGTTCTCATGTCAAACAATCCCAAATGAAAGTGCAAATGGAAATTTATTTTACATTTTATCTGTGCCTTCAGGGATGTGTCTCTAATGCACTCAACTACAACTTATTTCCCTTTTGAACACAGGAAATATTAAGCCTGATATAAGTCCCTTCTGCTGCATAAGGCTTCTTCCTCTCTCATTGATATATTATCTCTTTAGAAAGAGGAAACTGCCTCAAAGTATGTCATTTTCACTGAATCATCCTCTCTTTTGAAAATTACTACCAAATGAAGCTTCATATTAGAAATTTTTTAAAAATTGATTCAAGATCCATCTAATAATACTCTGGGTTTTTTTAAAAAAAATACTATTTATAAAACAGTGACTTTTAGGTGTAACTGAAGGTTCATATAGCATCAAGAAAAATCAATAAATAAAGCTAATATTTTTTTTAGGATAAGAACACTACATTCCCAACATTTTTTATATATAATAAAAAGGCGGGAGGTTAGGCACTACAGGTTAAAGGAATTGGGGCACCTGATTCTCAAGACTGCTTCCTGCTTATTTGATCAAGCCCTTGATTGGCTATTTGGACTAGAATTTTGTGTAGATAGATGAGTAGATATCTATTTTCTACCTACTAGCAACCAAGAAGCTTGACTAGGACCATTTGTAGAAGATATTGCTTTTTATTTTCTGTGTGAATTTCTGGTTTCTTTGTCAAAAATCAAATGTCCATTGGTGTGAGGACTTAAGTCTATATTATTAACTCAATTTTATAGATCAACATTGCAAAGATTTACGGCCCGATAAGCCTCTCTGCTGGCACAATACTCCAAATCAGACCAAATCAAACCAAATTAGAAAAAGCCCAGGTTTAATGGATGCCAGTGCTCCTGGGTGGCCAAGGAAGGAAGACCAGGAAACCAAATAGAGGGGGGAAGGAGAACAGGAAAGACCATGTGTTTGTTCTCTGGGGGGAAGTTTAAATAGCCTGTGGGAATGGACTTGACCCTATCTGGGGAGGGGTCACTGTTTGGCAAACTATCTTGAAGGTGGAGTCTGGACTGAGGCAACTCCAAGGAGAGGGGCCTGGGATGGAAAGTTTCACCCAAACATTCAAGAATGGATGCCAGGGGCTGAGGGGAAGACTGGACCCAAACATTCCAGACTCTTTGGATATGGGGGTGTCAGCAGCTGGGGTGAAGCTTTCAACCAAACACCCCAGACTCTTTGGATATATCTGGGGAGCCGTTCCACATATATGAACGGCTCCCCACAGATATAGAGGTGCCAGGGGCCTGAACCCAAGCATTCCAGAATCTTTGGATATAGGGGTGACAGAGGGCTAGGGTGATGCTTCCCACCAAATATCTTAGACTCTGTGAAAATAGGTGTGTTAAGTCAAGTCTGGCTACTTTCTGCAGGCATGAGACGAAATGGTGAAGGAGAGAGCTGGGAGTTGGTAGGCTCATGCTCAGCAAGAGGGGGTAGCTGGAGAGGCATCTGGTTTAATGCCATCCTGGAGACCTCAGGCATCTGTTCCTTGAAGGAGATGAAAAGACAGGTGGCTAGGAGAAAAAATACATTGTTATTATTGGCCCTATGAATGAGGGTAGCCATGGGAAGGGTCATTAACTACCAGAAAGAATGAGACAGAGAAATGCCCTGGTTGTACAGGAGAGGCATCGGTGAATAAGTGAGACAAGAGAGCAGATATGCCCTTTTAAAACCAGATTTTAGTTGGTAGGTGTCCTTTTGAGCCAGGTGACTTGATGCCAATAGTGAAGTCCCAGGAGCTGGTACAGGTGTTGGTGTTAACTGGAGGGTGCTTTGAAAGTTGGTCTTGGCCCAGACAGAAGCAGTGACCTCTAAAATGGGTGGGGTTAAAATAGGCTCTGGAGACTGTTAGTTTTTAACCAGACTTGATTTTTGATACAGCAGCAGACCTTTTCCCAGGAACCTGCAGGTATCTGTTGCAGGGGGGCCGCATGTTTATCCTGGCCACCTGGCTAGCTTAGTCCCAAAATAACCACACAGAAATTATATTCATTAAAACACTGCTTGGCCCATTAGCTCTAAATTCTTGTTGGCTAATTCTTGCATCTTAATTTAACCCATTTCTATTAACCTGTGTATCGTCACGTGGGAGTGGCTTACCAGGTAAAATTCTCAGCATCTGTCTCCAGCAGATCCGTGGCATCTCTCTGCCTCTGCCTTATTCCTCCCATCATTCTGTTTTGTTTTTTTTTACCTACCTACCTACGTTCTGCCCTATCAGGCCAAGGCAGTTCTTTATTCATTAACCAATCAAAGCAACACAGAGACAGAAAGCCCTCCACACCAGGTATCTGTAAGACAGCTGGAACAAGAACATTTTAGAAATCAATTAAAAGGAACTGGGAACTTTGAATCTTTGAAAATACATCTAAAACCTGTTAATCCTGGACTATGAAGCCTGTGGAAAAAAGCATATCTGTTTGGATTTTAACGTAACAAATGAAGTCACCAGTATCCTAAGTCATTAAATGCTGTTAGACAGATGTGAGAGGGATAAGTGAGAAGAAATAAGACAGTTTTTTGGTTTTTTTTGTTTGCTTGTTTTTTTTTTTTTTTTCTCTGCAGGCAATCCCAGTTCTCTCTGTAGACTTTGGCAAACACCAGTCTTAGAAGCAGTAACTTGCCTTACCTTCTGAGCCCAGGAGGCTTGAAGATTTTCTTGTGGAGAAAGGATTTTGTCTACCTATCTTGGGAGGAGGAGACAATCGATCCTACAGTGTAAAATCCAAAAAAAACCAAAAAACAAAAAAACTTGATGAGGCAGAATGTCTTCTGAAACTATCCATCTTCTTGGAGGAGATATAGAAAGCTTCAGGAGATGGCATGTCTTTGTGTTAGAAGCTCTTTTGTTAAATGCTACACTCTCAGATCTGTAAAGGCACTTGAGAATTAGGGTACTATTACCTGTTAAGTATATTAAATTAGACATATAAGTTAAATTTAGACATATACTTTACCCAATTAGTTACAGCTTACCAATGTTAGTAAATGTAAGAAGATTAAGAATAACATTTTAATAAATCAAAGAATATTTTAGGCAAAATATCTCCTTGGTAGGTCTAACACACATGGGTAGTCTTATCAAAGATGGTACTAAGATAAAAATGGTGGCTACCAACATTTTTTTTTTGAGCTGTTGTAATCTGGAGTTAAAAGTTTTACAGATTTTAAAACAAACACACATACACAGAGAGAAATAAAGCAAGCATACTATGGAAACAAACATACACACACATAGACATAAAACAAGCATTGTGTGAACACTGTATTTTGACAGACTGACAAATAAAATTTTTTAGGGACCTGTGTCAAGTGACCACCTTAAATATCCCAATGTAGGCAGTAGATGCCAGGGAAGCACACAGCATCTCATTAAGGGCAAGATTAGCAGATGCTGCAAAAGAGTCAGAAGCTTAAGGATGGAACACCTATATGGTTTCAGAGTGGAAGGAGAGGGGAAAATGAATCCATTTTAGAGGAAAAACAGTGCAAGAAGTGGGGAGGGGGGTTGGAGAGCAGGAGCAAAGCATTCAGAAACCATTGGCATATGGGGGCTTGTTTGTTTTGCATTAGGTATTAAGGGATATATGGTGTAAAAGAGCCCCAATTTAAAAGAAATTTTGTAAAAAGTAGCCCAACGGCGTTTGAGGATCTGATTCAAATTGCAGGTGCCCATTTTACAAGTGTATGCTGAGACTTGGAATTCAAAGCATTAGCACAGTGCATCCACTGTACTGAAACTCTTGAGTCAAAAACAGAGGGCTTTGGGGATTCCTTGGAAGGACTTCTCCTACCCAAAGGAGTTGCACAAGGGCAAAGACTGCCTTGCCCCTTTTGGTCAGGTCAGGTGCCTGGCACAGGCCCATGACCTCAACAGACCACCCAACAAATGAATAGGTCCTGTGCTTTAGGGACAATGACTTGGAAATGGGAACTCACCCAGACAAAGCCAATCTTAGTCTGGCAAAGAGCAGGTGAAAGGAAGGGTATTTTCCAACATGTAGCCCTGGGCCAATGGGAAAAAACAGCCCCCTCAATGGGACCTCCAAATGAAAGGTTTTTATGGCTCAATAAGGCTCTCTGCCAATGCAATAATCCAAATCAAACCAAAAAGCCCAGGCTTAAGATGCCAGCATTCCTAAATGGTCTTCCAGTTTTCCTGAGATGGAAGACTAGGAAACCATGAAGACGGGGAGAAAAAAAAAAAACAAAACAGAAAGACCACATGTTCTTTCTCTGGGGAGCATTTTAAATAGCCTGTAGGAGTGGTCTCAACCTAGGGAGGGGTCACTATTTGACAGGCTTTCTTGGAGGTGGAGTCTGAACTGAGACAACTCCCAGCAGAGGTGTCTGGAAAGGAAAGTTCCACCCAAACATTCCAGAATGGATACCAGGGGCAGAGATAAAGCTTGGACTCAACATTCCAGACTCTTTGGATATGGGATGTCAGTGGCTGGGGTGAAGTATCCATCCAAACAAACATGTCTGTTCTCATGCCACAGTCATGCTAGTTTCATTGTTCTTGAATTGTAATTTGAGATCACTGATATCTTCCACAGTTCTATTATTCCATTTGTTTGTTTGTTTTTTGGCTTTGTAGCCTGTTCTGGAACTACTTCTTATAAAGCAGGCTGGCCTTGAACTCACAGAGATTTGCCTGCCTCTGCCATTTGAGTGCTGGGATTAAAGACGTGCAC
The DNA here is from genome assembly GCF_000317375.1 of Microtus ochrogaster. Classification (NCBI taxonomy): domain Eukaryota; kingdom Metazoa; phylum Chordata; class Mammalia; order Rodentia; family Cricetidae; genus Microtus; species Microtus ochrogaster. The sequence goes on along the minus strand of NW_004949123.1, from coordinate 4,041,917 downwards.
CAGCACCACCCAGCTCATATTGGATTTTTATAAAAAACTAAGAATTGTCTTTTCAAGTTCTGGGAAGAGTGAAGAATTGTGTTGGAAACTTCCTGAGGATTTGTTGGATTGGTAGATTGCTTTTGGTAAAATGAATATTTTCACTGTACTGATCTGATTGATATTTGAACATTAGAGGTATTTCCATCTTCTAATACCTTCTTCAATTTCTTTCTCCAATGCCTTAAAGCTTTTAGTATACAAATCTTTCACTTGCTTACTTAGAATTACCACAAGAAATTTTCTGCTTTATTAGGCTATTAAAAATGGTGTTTTTCAACTTGATTTATTTCTTCTAATTCTTGACTGTTAAATTTGCATTCTGATATAGTACTAAAAATATTGATCAACAGTAAAAGTTTCTCAGCTTAAACATTAGATTCGTCTATGAAATCAAAGAAGGAGACTCACTCAGGAGGAGTAGAAGACTAGAAATAATCAAACTGAGAGCTGAAATCAACAAAACAGAAACACAGAAAACAATCCAAAGAATCAATGAAACAAAGAGCTGATTCTTTGAGAAAGTCAACAAGATTGACAAAGCTTTATTCAAACTCATCAAAAGCCAGAGAGAGGAAATGCAAATTAACAAGATCAGAAATAAAAAGGGGGAAATGACAACAGACATTGACGAAATTCAGAGAACCATTAGGTCTTACTACAAAAGCATATGCCACAAAGTTGGAAAATGTAAAAGAAATGGGCTTGTTTTTAGATAAATACCATATACCACAATTAAATCAAGACCAGGTGAACAATTTAAATAGACCTATAAGTCATGAGGAAATAGAAGCTGTCATAAAAAACCTTCTAACCAAAAAAAGCCCAGGACCAGATGGTTTTAATGCAGAATTTAACCAGAGCTTCGAAGAAGAGCTGATACCTATAACTCCTTAATGTGTTTCACATAATAGAAACAGATGAGTCATTGCCAAACTCTTTTTATGAAGCTATCGTCACCCTGATTCCAAAACCACACAAAGACTCAATAAAGAAAGAGAATTACAAACCTATTTCACTCATGAACATTGATGCAAATTTCTCAATAAAATACTGGCAAACTGAACAGGAACACATCAAAAAAAATTATCCATTACGATCAAGTAGGCTTTATCCCAGAGATGCGGGGCTGGTTCAACATATGAAAATCTAACAATGTAATCCATCATATAAATAAACTGAAAGAAAAAACCATATGATCATTTCATTAGATGCTGAAAAAGCATTTGACAAAATTCAGCACCTCTTTATGATAAAGGTCTTGGAGAGGTTAGGGATACAAGGATCATACCTAAATATAATAAAAGCAATAAACAGCAAGCCAATAGCTAATATCAAATTAAATGGAGCGAAACTCAAAATCATTCCACTAAAATCAGGAACAAGACAAGGCTGTCCTGGAAAGAGAACTCAGCTTGCTACCCAGGTATCCCTTCCTATCTGCGGGGTCATAGGATTTTCCCAACTAAGCCTGCTTCGGGTGAGGGTCTGGGGACAAAGTGGTGAGGGCAACTGCTGCAGGAGTTTCTTTGTCCCACTGAGCCTGCACCCAGCGAGCGTGCCTTTTTGCCTGTGTGGTCCCTGACCAGCTAGTGGCCCAGATCCTGTACCAGAAGATCTGTCATACCAGAGAACATTTGAAGGAAGAGATGGGCAGGCACCAATGCAAGAATTTCTCCAACAATCTGAAAAACAACATGATAACACCAGAATCCAGAGAACATACAACAGGAAGACTTGAACACTTTAATCCAGAAGACGTAGAAGAAATAGACTTTAAATGTAACATTATGAAAGTGATAGATGTGAAAAACTCCTTTAAAGAAATGGATGAGAAGAATAACAAAAAGTTTGAAGAAATGAATAAATCCCTCAAAGATACCTAGGAAACCGAGAAAAAGCAATCAAACAGATAATGGAAGCAGTTCAAGACTTGAAAACTGAAATGGAGGTAATGAAGAAAACACAAACTGAGGGAAGGCTGGGTATGGAAAATATGGGTAAACAAACAGGGACTACAGAGACAAGTATAACCAACAGAATACAAGAGTTAGAAGAAAGAATCTCAGACACTGAAGATACCATAGAGGAAATAAACTCATTGATCAAAGAAAACAGAAAATTCAACAAATTCTTCACACAAAACAACCAGGAAATCTGAGAAACCATGAAAAGACCAAACCTAAGAATAATAGGGGTAGAAGAGGGAGAAGAATTACATACAGCTCAAAGGCCCAGAACATATATTCAACAAAATTATAAAAGAAAAATTTCCCAACCTAAAGAAGGATATTCTTATGAAGGTACAAGAAACATGCAGAACACTGAATAGACTAGATCAAAAAAAAAATCCCCTTGCCATATAATAATCAAAACACAAAACATACAGAATAAAAAAATAATATTAAGAGTGGCAAAAGAAAAAGGTCAAGTAACTTATAAAGGCAGAGTCAAGCAGATGCCAGCTAGCTGCTGAGGAAACAAGACATGTAAAAAGTGAGGTAACGCCATGGTGACATGACAATACATAGGCTAATAGAAATGGATTAGTTTAAGAAATATACCTGAGCCATTGGCCAAAGAGTATTGTAATTAATATAGTTTCAGGGGTGGCTGGCCGGGAAATTAAAGTGTCTCTGTTTACAAATAAGTATTAAGAAATTTTAGTCAAAGGTATTTTTTTCTCACATTCAAAATCCAAGCTTTTCACTCTGCTTTCTTCCTGATTCATAATTTCTCATAACTTACATGGGTATTACACACATACACACATGCTCACATCTGCATAGGTTTTTCTCCTTGTACCCATTTTGATTCTTTAAGAAATTCTTGTATTTGACTTCCTGAAACTTTAATATGCCTGAGCAAGTCATTCATAGGCAATTATTCTGATATTGCTCTTTGAGCTTCCTGCACTTGTACTTTGGTGTCAGCATTAATTTGAGAACTTTCTGCCATTCATGTTTTAAATATATCTTCTGTTCTCTCCACTCTGTTTCTCCTTGTACTCTTATTTTATATATATTACAAATTTATATTTGCACTATAGTTCTAGGATTATATTCTATTTCTTTCCTTATTTCTGCTTTAGTTAATTCAGGACTTGTGCTGTCATGATTGTGATGTTCTCAAACTCAGATGTTACTTTTGTTAGCCATGTCCCATCTACCTACGTGGCCATTAACTTCATTCGTAATTTCAGTGTTTTTATCTCTGTCATTTTATTTTCTATCATGCTTGGAATTTTTCTCTGTGTTTACAATATTTAACAGTTTTCTCACATTGTCTAGTTTTCTATTGTATCCCTTGGCTTATGAATCTAACTACTTTTAGTAGGCCATACATTTCATTACTTTAAAGGCACACATGATTTATCTGGTAAATGGAACTGCACATGAGCAAACTGATCTTTTCAGAGTCAGTGATCCAGGTTTCCAAACAATACTACTGCTCTTTAGCTCCCTCACCCATCAGTCAGTCAAACTCATTAAGTGGAGAAAGAGTTGAACATTTTCCTTCCCTGATTTAATAGTGTCTAATAAAATACCAAAAGATAAACAGAAGTAGGGTTTTGGTTTTTTTTTTTTTTTTTTTAAAATTATTTTTATTGAGGTATATATTTTTCTCTGCTCCCCTTCATTCCTCTCCCCTCTCCTTGACCCTTTTTTTGGCGAGGACAAGCATAATTAAGAAGAACAGACTGTCTAGGGAGAACTTTAGATAATAACTTTTTATTCTCCTTTTGCTAAAAATGCTAATATGTTTCCAAATATTCTTTTTAAATAAAAAGATTAGACCTTAGAATTTATAGCTAAAGAACGAGTTCTCTCCCTTTCTCACAATGACTGCACCACCATGAAAATTTTAATTCTTAGACTTGTCTACACTAAGCCTCCACCAATTCATCAATTACAGTCCAGGCTCTCTTAATTCCAGAATGAACTGGTGCCTTGTGTGAGTTTCTGTCTTTGAAATCATTGTCCTTGAGTTGTGATTTCAGTCTCTCTGTCTCTCCAGGTTCAGCAGTTTGCTCTCTGACTCCATTACATTTAACAAGAAAATGTAGTTTTTTTAATATATTCATTTCTACCTTGTCATTAGGGCAGAATAGTGATATCTAAAACTTTTACATGGTAGACTAGACGTCATAAAATCTACCTGATGGTGATGATGTATATCATATTTTGCAGATAATGACAGAATAATTCCAACTTTCATTAAAATTATTAAAACAGAAACAGAATATGTCTGTGAGGATGATTAGACATCTTCATCATTTAAAGTACCAACCAACCTTCTCTCTTTTTTAATGCAAATGATCCATTTATTCTATATTATTGCATTTCTCATTATTTTGTTTACTGATGCATGCAAGCAAATGAATTTTCATTTATAAAATTAGTAATTAAATATTGCTTTATAATATCTAATGTCTTTGAATCATATTGTTTTTTAATTATAGTCTTCTGACTCTCACAATGGATTTGGATTAATGTATTCTGCAGCCAAACTTTAAAAATACATTAGAACTGTAGTTGACTCTAACTAAAATATATGAAGTGAGGGGCAATGTAATTGAAGAGAGAAATTGAGAGGATACAGCAACTGTAAAATATCACTACATGATATACTATATGTACAAAGACATAGATTTTTCTATAGATTTTTTGTTCAACACATTCTCTAAATCTATATATAACAGTATATAAAATAATAATCTGTAAAAGTTCATGTTCTTTCAGAATAAATGACAGTAGCAACTACTCAATAATTTAATATGACCACACAGTGTGCAGTGAAGTTTTTATATATTATCTACATATACATTATATATATCTTTATATATAGATAATATAATCCAGAATATAAATTTATAAGTGACACAATGAATGTAAAATGATTAATCATGCATAAAGATATTTTAGCATCTCTTTTGTTTATATTGTAAATACATTATCTATTGTTCGCATTACTTTTAGAAAATTTAAATTATTTCTATAATCAAATTACAAAGTTATTTATTATCTTAGATAAAAATTAAAAGGAGGCTAAATAAATGAGTCAGAAACTCATTAATTAAATTATTTCAGATGATGTTTTTCTTATAATTCAATTATTTTACCTTATAAAAATCGCATGAATCACTGTGACAGAATGTGTATACCGATTAAACTGTCTGTCTCTCTGATCAATATGCTTTGAAAGATTGCAGTCCTATTACCCCAATTATTAATGTACAGATGTAATAGAAATCGATTACTTCAAATAAGTAATATAATTGCATGAACATAAAATAGAAGTGCTTTCTAATTCTCTCTGTCCCTTTTACTTTTTTATTTAATCTCAGCTCAAAAAATAAGCTTTCTATTTCTATGTAATATTCAGGAACTGTGTAATGCTAAATATGGAAATGAAGAACCTAGTTTAAAAATTATGTTAAACTTATTTATCTCCTCAAATATACATGATTTCTTTATGATGACTCATGTTGTGTTTGTTGTATTGGGGTTGACCCTAGCTAGGGTCTTAAACTTGCCAGGGAAGAGCCTTACCACTGAACTACAATCCTAGCTCCTGAGAATTTTGTTTTGTTTTCTTTTCTCTGAATACGTTTTAGAATCTTATTCAAATTAGTTTTCCAAAACATAGAAATATCTACTTAATTATTGTTAAAGTTTAATTTTCTTGGTCATTTAAATGTTACTGAAAATTCATGTGTAAATCATCTGTACATCTTTGTGATTTTATGGTTAAGAATTTGGGGCATAGAGAACTTTCCATAAGGTATCTTCATAAAACAAAGATTTTTTGCCTAATAAATGACTCTATTCACTATTTTAAAATATTTTATTTGTGTGTGTGTGGGGGGGGTATGTGAGTGTGTTCCACACTGCATGTGTTGAGAACAACTTCATTTCATCTACCATTTGGCCTAAGAGCCTCAAACTTGGGTGATTGCACTTGGTCATAGGTACCTTTAATTCTGTGAGCCATTCTGCATTCCTAAGGGTTTATTCTTGAGCCAAATATTAGTGACCATGGCCCAGGAAAAATGATTCAAAGATTCAGATTGACATAAATTATGCATTTCATGGAAATTGCTTCATAAAATTTTGGTTTGTTTGTTTGTGTGTGTGTGTTTCATTATTCAAATGATATATATATATATATATATATGTTTTATGTGTATATTTGTGTTTAGTATTTTCATTTTATTTAATAAATTCATACATAAGCATTGCATCTACATCACTCTAACTCCTACCTCTCTTCCTTTAACTCCTTCCATGCCCCCTCCCAAATTATCTCTTCTTTCAATTGAACTTTTATGTGTAGAGACAACTGTAATATTTACATCGACATATATGTAGACAAATCTATATATGACTTACTTGTCCAATTTAGTTTTCCTCTTATATACATGTGTGCAGACTTTCCACTTAGGATTTGAAATTCTACCTAGAATTTTTGTTTCTGGAGACTGATTCTCCTCTCTCAGCAGGTTCTGACCACCCCTAACTCTTCATCTCAAGGTAAAATCATGTGGAATTTCTTCTGTTCCTCTTGCTATTCCAAATGGTGTTATCACTACGTTGTACTTGCTCAGGCAACTATATTGTTGAGAGGTAACAAACTCAGCTTCCTTGTCATATATAGAACACGCTATCTCGTGGCAGGTGTCCTGGTCTTATGGCTCTTAAAATCATCTAACCCCTCTTCCATGTGTTCCCCTGAGCACTAAGTACACGGCCCGCAGTGCAGATGTAGCCACTGAACCAACTTTACTGGCAATCTTCAGTATTCCTTACCCATAAAAGTGTCTTCCTTTTGCCCTCAACTTTTCTGGGCCTTGAGCAGAAGGAGGGAGAAGACAGGACCACGAGGGATTGGTCCACCCACTGAGGCAGTGTGCCTGTTCTAAAGGGAGCTCACCAAATCCAGCTGGACCAGAACTGAACAAGCCTGTGATCAAACTGGTCTCTGAATGTGGCTGACAATGGGGGCTGACTGAGAAGCCATTGATAAAGGCATTGGGACTTGTTTCTACTGCATGTACTGACTTTTTGGGACCCTAGTCTTTTTGGATGCACAGCTTCCTAGGCCTGGATGTAGGGGGGAGGGCCTTGGACTTCCCATAGGGCAGGATTCCCTGCCCTCTATTAAGGAGGGAGGGGGAGGGAAGAGAGGGAGTGGAGGAGGGGAAGGGGAATGGGAGGAGGGGAGGAGTGTAAATTTTTGAATGGAAAAAAAGGAATGGCAAAAAACAAAACAAACAACAACAGCAACAACAACAACAAAAGAACACTGGAATGGGAGTGTAAGATGTTTCAGTGGCTAAGAGGCCTTGGCAAAGGACAAGAGTTATTCCCAGGGTCAAATTACAGTTCCAGGGGATCCAATGACCACTTTGTACTCCTTAGCCACCATATAAACATGCAGTCTTTTATTCACTGACCAGTGATCTCTGTAACAGTCTCTATCTGGTAGGGAGGGGGAAAGCTAGGTAAGTGTAGCTCTCTTTCTTCCTCAATGATGCATCATTGAGTTTTCCATGTTGCAGAACAAGAGAAAGCTACAATATAAGGCACTTTTCACATACATTTGTGGCAATGCCGAGTGGGAAAATGAGAGCAAAATAAAGAAATCTCTGCTGTGACTTTCAACTGTGAGAAGATGGCATTGGTACTTTGAAGGTTAGTGGGACCTAGAGACTAATGAATTCTAGAGGTTTTACCTGATACTCTTAGGATTGATAGACATGGACAATGGATAAGAATTAAAGAATTGAATACAGGTCACAAAAGTTGGTTTTATGTCTGTAATACTCCAGGTCTTCACAAAGTTCTAGTCAGACAATCAGCCTTGTGCCGTCCTTATCATGATGTGCCTTTGAGTCATGTGAGTTGTTGTTCCTTATAGGCATTTACTTTTTGAAACAGATGTGTCGAGATACAACTAGCCCAAAAATTCACTCTCACATATGTCAAATTCAAAAACCCTAACTAGCAAATGAATCAGAATATTTTTACAATACTTTTTTATTGATTTTTGTTTTCTTCTTAGAAAATGTTCAAAAATACTTGGAGTTATTAAGTTTTTGAAATTAGGTAAAATGCTAGTGATCACAGAAGCCTCAAGATCAAAGTAGAATTAAACATAACTCTTAATCTGTCTTTTATATTTAATTCAACTAGTCATCCTTTACTTTTTCTCCTGTTCTATTAAGGGGACATGCTTTCCTAACCACTGTACAGTCATTATCACAGTGAGTCCCCTCACAGTGATTCAGTGACTATCACAACAACTAGCATGGGGATGCCTAATCACTATAGATGTCTTTTTATTGATTGTTATAAGACACACAAATAAAATGTGAACTCTAAAATTTATTCATTGTCACAGGTATAATACTTAACTTCAGTTTTCTGGCCTTCGTCAGCTTCTGCTTGAGTGGTGCTTTTTTTTTTTTTTTTAGATGCCCATAACATTGTAAAGTTTACAATTACTCATGATACTTCAAGATATCTGAACTCTTCATCCTCCAATTATTCACAACAAACCCACTATGTCCATCCTGCAGGAAGTTTTGCATGGCACCCATTGGAAGAAAAGCAGCAAATTAAATGGCCTATCAGAATTACCCACTTTAAAATAAATCCTTCTTCTGGCACATCTTGGACATGTATCTTTTCTCCATATTAATATTTTAGGTGTGACAGTTTTTATTGTTGTTTTCTGAAGCAGGCACATAACATTTATTTACATTGTATAAATTCAGGGAAAAGCATAATTCTATAATAGTTTCACTGTCACAGAGTTCTATATTTTGCAGGCTTGAATCTGAAGCCAAAGCCCTAAATTTAACTCTAGTCTTATTTTCTGCATCAAGATTGTTTCTAAGAAAGTATGTGGTGTTTATAAGTTAATTAATTGCTAAATCAGTAATACCCATCATTTGTTACTGGCAGGTCAATCAGAAATATCACTAGATTTTTCACAACTGGTTACACCTCTACTAAGGTAAGGGGCTAATATAAGTTACAAGAGTTAATAAGAAGCCTGAGCTAATGGGCCATTCAGTTATAACTAATGTAGACCTCTGTGTGATTTCATTGGGACTTAAGGATTGCAGGAACTGGGCAGGACAAAAAAAACCTCAGACAACAAATGGTGTGTTAACGTGGGGCTGACCAAACTACTTGAAATCCTGAGAAAGCTTGGAAAGTTATTCTAGACAGAAAAGAATAGAGTGGCTTATTCATAGCAGCATTTTCTCAGGTGGGCTCTGCTTGCTAGAGGTAAGCACGCTCATTTAAGAGAGGCTTCCTGACTCAGCTTTAGCTGTAAAACCTTACAGCCCTTTTAAGAGGCCCTGCTATAAAACACTTAACTAGTTGATGAAAAGCTGACTGCATGCTTTTTGGTTTTCAGCCATAGCAGGAAAATTAGCCATGGCTACAGTATTTAAATTAATGAAATAAAGAATAATCAGAGGGCAAAAGATATGATTAAAAGACTGGGCTTTCAGATGTTCAGGTCAGGTTTCTATCACCTATAACAGGTAGTTTCTAACTACCTGTTACTCCAGTTCTAAGGGATCTCTGTTCCATTTCTCTCCTGTATAGATATACATATATGGAAGCACATGAACATACACTGAAATAAAATAAGTAAGTCATTTTTATAATACCAAGTTTTATTTTACATGATATCTAACTTTGCATAATCAAGACCCATCTTCATGGCTTTCTCATAAATTCATTAATTATATTTTCAATGACCTTGTGTCAAAATAAAACTGTATATTGGGATATGAGTGGTTAGAAACAAATGCATTTGAGGAAATATAATTTTGCTCACCTCAGGCCTAGAAAAGCAAGTTGCATCATGAATCACCAACACTCTATTTGGTATAATTTAAATGTTCTCAGAAATATTTAGTAATTTTTCCCTCATGGTATCATTGATTTTTCAATATTTCCTTTCTCTAGAATAATGCAAAAGAGAAAAAATCACAAAGAAATAAATGTATATATATATATATATGAAACTGTTCACAACAATAAAATTGATAGCTTTATTATAAAAACATAGAAATATGTCAAATTTTTAAAAAAATATATGCATTTGGTAGCACCTAATGTGACAAATACAAGTGTAGTGGTCCATATTCAATAATGTTAGCAGCCAATACAATGAGGAGTTAAAAAATTGATAATAACAATTGACAAACAAGTAGAGATATTGTAATATAGTTTCAGAATGGTGAGTGAAAACACAATTAGTTCCTCCAATAACATAAAAAAAACTAGAGGTCTACACATTGCCTTTCCATTGAAACAGAAACTCTGGTTAAATTTTATAAAATAATCTTCAGTCAGCTCAATACAGAGATCAGAGAAGCATTAAGTGCAAACCCAGGCTTCTTCATGAAAGAGTTGAGCATTGCACCATGCAAGATAAGATGAATTTTGTTTCCTTGAGTTTTATGAGAGTAATATGTTATAAATGTAGAGCCAAGTAGTATATAAGCCACTGCTTTAAGGCTGTAGTTGCAGATGTTCAGTTGAAAGCTATGGTGCTTGTGGCACAGTTTTACTGAGGGGTTGTATTTCATCACAGCATCCTTCCTCTCTAGCTTCCAAGAACAAATGCAGTTGAGCTCATTGAAAAACATATCTCCATACACTGTCTGTGGGAAGAATAAGCAGTGCTTTGTGAATGGTACCAACTGTAATGTCTGAATTACCCTTTTTCCACTGAAAAATTAAAAACAGCATTTCAAACATCACAATGCCAAATTTACCAAGTGCCCACAAGATTACCAGCACCCCAAATCAGCAAGAAGTATCCTAGAAATCTATGTCTACATCCCCCCCAAAATGGATTATAGATGTTTGTCTTTGTTTAGAGTGTTGGTTGCCCATTGTTATGGATAATTGTTAGAAAATAAAAAAGCTAAACAAAGGTGATTAGATTCAGGGTTCTTGTTGTGAAAAAAAGTGGAAATGCGGTGGGATAATGCTTTTGTACACTGCCAATATTTGTCACTCATATTGATTTATTAAAATGCTGATTGGCCCGTACCTGACAGGATGTGTGAGTGGGGTGTCCAGACTAGAAGAATTCTGAAAAGAAGAAAGGCAGAGAGTCGGTCATCATCCAGAAGCAAGATGAGAATGCCTTACTGAGAAAAGATATCAAGCCACATGGCTAAACATAGATAAGAATTATGAGTTTATTTAAGTTGCAAGAGGTAATTAGTAATATGCCTGAACAATAGGCCAAAGAGTTTATAATTAATATATGCCTCCGTGTGTTTATTTGGGACTGAAATGGCTGTGGGACCAGGTGGGATCTACAACTTCCATCTACACTGTATTGTGTTTTCTACCAAAGAAAATGATAATATAGCAATTCTAGAAAGTCTGTGATTTTTCTTTTAACACTCATATCAAGAAAGGAGGTATTAAATCATCTATTTATTTTTCCTATTTATATCTATTTTATAGAATGAAATCAACAAGAGGAATCTCCAAATTCTTTTATAGAAAGTAGTTATGATCTGAAACTAGGATTATTACAGTAAAATGGAAATAAGATTAATTATATAAAAATGAACACATTTTGCTGCATTTGCACCAACACTAATAATGTCACAGAAATAAACTCAAAGGTCCTGACAATTTGAGGTTTTCCAAAACAAAGTACTTTATTCCAAAAAAGTTACTAATAGAATTTGTCAACTGTGTTAAAGAAATGACATATTTTCTATACTATTTGTCTTCTAATGTGACTGCACAAAGACTTGTTTAGGCTTCTAATATAATTGGAGAAATAGTACTGTACAAAATTATTGAATAGCAGTTTTTTCATAGCTCTAAGATAATTACACCTTTGAATATTTAGCAGAACCTCGAAGAAGTTGTTCCTGCGGCTGATTGTTGAAAGTTCCTTCAAGACATCAAGATCTTTTTTTTTTGAAGTCCTGATTTAAGATGTCACATTAATCTAATCTAGCTCTTTCCTCCTCTCTTCCAAAATGTTTCCTGAGTCATATAGGGAGGGGATGGTGTGATATAGGTGTCCTACTTAGGAATGAATAAACCAAAGTGAATTCAGTCCTAATCTATGACATGCATATTTTTAGAAATTTAATGATTTTTTTAGGGTCAGCAAAATGTTTCAGTAGGTAAATGTGCCTGTCACCAACTCTGATAACTTGAGTTCAGCATCTAAAAGAACCCCATGGCAGAAGGAGAGAGGAGAGTCTGGCAAGTTTTCTTTTGTCCTCTGTATGTATATCTTAGCATGCCCCCAAAACCAAGACCAAAACAATAAAACACATGTAATAAGTTATTTTTTTTTAGTGTGAAGACCTTCAAGAAATTTAATCAATTATATAATCTGCCCAGATAACTACAAATTACCGGAGTATATGTGATGCTTAAAATGTACATGACAAGGTTTGCATCTCTCCTGCCCTGTAGAGAAGATTGAGGTAAAAGATGATGCAAGTTCAGAGCTTTAGTAAGATGGAAATATTTATTGCTGGAGACAAAATCAACAGCGAAATTCCTTCTCCCTTGGTAGTAGAAAGGGTGGGTACTTGGTTCAGCTGATTTGGTTTTATGCACTCTTGCTCAGGGTGAGAAGTATAAATTTTCAATAATAAAGTCATGGTACAGCCAGGTTCTTTTCTCCTTTTTCTGTCTTAAGAGTTTCAGGTAGGTGATTTTACTGTGTATATAAATCATTAGTCTTTAGGAGCCACCTTAGTCTCTGGTTATTCTTAGGCACTAAAGCAGTTTTGTTTTGCTAACAGCCACTGCTGACTGCCTCTGGAGTAATAGCAAGGCTGAGGGAGGATTCATATTAGCATCAGGGTACATTTACTTCTATTACATAATGTTACTCTGACATATAGACAATTCCCCAGTCAATTACTAATTGCAATTGTCCTGCATTCATAGAAACAGGATGCACTGCATGAAATTTTCTGACTAGGTGTTGTTTCATTGATAGTAGTTAGGATTAAGTAGTTCCAAGCTTAAGTGAGAAACAAAAGCATCAAAAATACCTCCCTCCGTAATTGAATACAGCAACCAGGTCAGAGGTTTGGAAGTGTCCAAAAGGAAGGAAAATATGTGTAACACATAGATTTCTCCAAATAAAGGCAAACTTAATCTCGTATTAACATGACTTTAATTGATTTTCTGAGCCACTAATGTCAGAAATTCTATGAATAAAATAGTGATAATCAATATATTATGGGCAAGGAATATCACATTCTCAGTCCTTAATTTCTGTTAGGTTTCACTGGCTAACAATATTTTGTATTAGAGTTTTCAAGACTCTTTATTCCTCCAACTGTATTTGGGGTAGAATTAAGATCATGGTCCCTTTTTTGATAAAGCAATAAGTTTAAAGGTTATTACTTTATTCTTCTAAAAAAACTTTTAAATCTTTAGTTATTTTTGTCATACAAATTGCATGCTTACAGAATCATGAACCAAACAAATAAACAATACCATATGTGTGCTTGACTTAAGATAGGCACTTGGTAAATCTCTGGAATTAATGCTGTAACACCTAGCTGGTTAATATAGAGAATAAAACTGTGAGTAAAAGAACAACAAGGAGGATTAAGCATGAGACTCCAGAATAGACCCAAACATTGCTAAGAAGAAACAGTGCTTGTCAGAGACTTTCATCTTTTATAGTCTTAGGTTGTGAATTATCTGTCTCAGCTTCACAAGTTAATAGTTCTTTTATACCGGTACATAATCTGTCCCATTTAGCATGTATGTCTTGTCTGTGGGTGTATCTGTTATCCATTTGGCTCCACATTTGACTCACTCTGACTGTGGTAACTTTTGGACATACATACATTTTTGACTGATGTTCTGACATCATGCTTATAAGCTAAGTATTTATGAATTCGTCATTATAAAGAGATTGAAGGCTGATGTACATTATTTAGGAGAGAGTGAATGCATCCTGAAAAAAAAATTTTTTTTCTGGTCTCCACTGCTGCATAGAAGCAAAAGGTCAATTTCATAGATTAAAACCATCTCACTACTGCAATTTCTCTGGTTTTTCCGGGTTTTTCAAAAGTTAGGAGAACTGAGGGAAAAACTATTTCTTGCATGCTTATACAGGTACTTAATTTTCTACAGGAGATACATTTAGGTACCCAGGTCCTGAAAGTCTTTTCTGGCTCAGATATCTTGCTCCCCTCTTCCTTAGTATTTCCTACACACATTGAAGTTCATAGCACACCTGAGGCCCACCAATATGTGACCTGATAAATTTTTCTGCCAGGGCTTCTCTGTTTGGTCCAGCTGAACTAGATGTCTGTAATTCTCACATCTGAGAATTTCTCACAAGGCAGCTCTTTGTGGAAAAACTACTTTTTGATTTCTTTTCTGGATGTAGATGGGAAGGTACCTCTCCACTACAACCCAAATAAAGGTCTTCATACCAAACTGGTGAATCATTTTATAGCTAAAGAACCTAATGAAATCATATCTTTTTTTAAGCAGACTAATGTTATTTCCTCAGTTACGGCTTCTTCATTCTAAACAGTTTGTCACTGTCTACCAAAATTCTCCATCATAAAAGATAACAATTTATTATATTATTATTATTATTTTTATTATTATTATTATTATTTTATTACTTTTAGAAATACCAATCTAAATTCCTCTCCCACTCCCTCCACACACCCTCCCCTCATCTTCCTCCAATTCTAAGAGGGAGGGAAAGACACCCTTCCCTATGGAAAGTCCAAGTCACTCTCTACTACATCTAGGTTGAGGAAAATATACATCCGAAGAGAATAGGATCCCAAAATGCCAGTACATGCATTAGATACAAATCTTAGTGCCGTTGTCATTGGTCCCTCAGTCTGCCCCATCTGTCAACCACATTCAGAGGGATTAGTTTGATCCCATGCTCATTCATTCTCAGTCCAGCTGGAGTTGGTGAGCTCCCATTAGGTAGAATTATTAGGTAGAAAGATAGAAGTCTAATTGCGCTATTATTATGGGCCATGATCTTCAGAAAAACAAAATGCTGTATTCTGATTTTTTTGGATAGTGAAGAGACACAGCTATAAGAACACACAAATGTATGCATATATATGTATACGAAGTATGTATATATATAATTTGTGCCTTTGTTAATAAACTATGGAATATAAGCTTTTCCATTCTCAGTTATAATTGTTATCCACAGAAATGAGTAGTATTCTTTCAACATAGTCTGCTAAGTGCGCTTCCAATGATAATTTAATTTGTATTTTCCAGATAAAATATACATTATCCAAATCCGGTGGCATACCCTCTGTTTAATGATTTCAGTGACAGAATTACATCACTATCTTATCTAAATAATTCTTGCATAATTTCGCAGTTTCAAGAAACATGGAAAGCTGATTGAGTAAAAATAGAAGCTAAACAATGGACTTACTTCCTGCTATTTAAAACACATCTATCAGCAAGCACAAAAGCACTATCACAAACTCCTTGGTAATAAGGCATTATATCAGGCCTATGTGATGTAACTCAAGTTTGAAATGGAAATGGCCATATATTCTCTTTGGAGATAACTAAGGCTTTCTCTTTGAAGTTAATTTTCTTTGGGTTACACCACAAGGGGCTTGTTATTCATCAATTATTTACCCAAATACTTGTGAAGTCTAGACTTTGTGCTTTTTTAAAAAATAGGTAATGTTCGGATTTTAAAGAAGTAAACAAAAAGAGGCTTTGCTATTTAACATGGACCATTTTTAATCCAGCAGAAGAACTGGTAGCTATTTACAGAAATATGTTTCTACTGCTTCTAAGACGCTAATGCCCACAAATGACAAAAGAACAAAAACAAATCATTGCCTCTTTTATTACCCTAGATACAGACATTCACTAGTGAAGAGCAAAGGCAATCCATTTATTTTCTGAGTGTGAGATAACTTTGCCAATGAACTATATTCATGTATACTATTTAAAGAAAAAACTGGTAATTGCATATGATTAACAAAGAAGGAATTTAACAACCTATTATATATTATACTATATCTACATTTTTAGTAAGTCTATATGTATTATAGTTTGATGTATGAAATTTAAGAATAGAAACATAGAACAAATGTATCTATGAACTTTTCATAAAGATAAGCAAACATGAAGGATCAACACAGAATTGATTGACTTCAAAAAAACCTGACATTTTAAGTCAATTATAGAACAATAAACTTACTGAAATCATCAGTAATATTTCAGCCTACATTCCCATGAAATTATAGACTGCTTCACAATAAGCCTATCTCCTAGATGTGCCAAAAACACAGTGCAGTACAAGTATCTGCAGCAGGGACTATAGGAAATCATCATCAGACTAATGGTGAGGGATTAAACTAAATATATTTTATAATTCATATCCCTTTCTGATAATTTAAAAATATGGTTGAAATAATTCTAAAATTAAATGCACATTAACTTTGAGAAAATGTCTTCTATCTAGATTTAAATAAAACCTTGAAAGAGAATATTTAGATAATTTTCTGTGATGTACATACTTAAGCTGTGTGTCAGCTAAAAGTGCTCCCTGGCAAGGAATAACATTAGAACAGGACAATAATCGTGTGTGTGTGTGTGTGTGTGTGTGTGTGTGTGTGTGTGTGTGCTTATTCAAGAGAGACAGTCACAGACAGAGAAAGATATAGAGTGAAAGACAGGAGAGATGTAGAAAAACACAGAGAGAGACAGAGAGAGAGACAGGTAGAGAGAAAGAAAAAGAATCCGTGTGTTTGTACATAAATGTTTGTACATAAGAAAATTCTACTAGCCGGGCGATGGTGGCGCACACCTTTAATCCCAGCACTCGGGAGGCAGAGGCAGGCGGATCTCTGTGAGTTCGAGACCAGCCTGGTCTACAA
>NW_004949123.1:4004072-4024839 GCF_000317375.1 Microtus ochrogaster | reverse complement strand
AAAAAAAAAAACAAAAAGAAAATTCTAAGAAGGGTATGGTAGAGCACACCTTTAATCCAAGAACACAGGAGGCAGAAGCAGGTGGATATATGAGTTAGAGAATACCCTGGTCTACAGAATGAATTCCAGGACAGCCAGGGCTACGTAGAGATACCCTGCTTCAAAACAAAAGAAAAAAGCAGAAAAGGTAAGGAAAGAAGCAGCACTCTCCTCCTGGGTCTGTAATTATCAGCACGTGCTGTAATTGAGTTTTTAACTGGATTCTGGGGATTCCAACTCAAGTCATCATACTTTCGTGATACCTGTTGGACAATTGAGAGACAAATACCAACTTTTCCCTCCAGCAGTCCACACATTACCTTCTAGCAATATGAAAGCTAATAACAATAAACAACAGGCTTCCACATCAGTATCAGGTTGAATTTTCTGTGTGCTGTGACATATGCATGTAGTGTCTTCAGCAAAGGGGTTTGGCCCTCAATTTTGTGGTGGATTTGGATTAAAGCAATAGTTTCTTGGTGTTAGGATGTATGGTAAACCACCACTATGAACCAACAACTCAAGGGGCTATATCCCACGCTGAGTTCTAAACTTTTTGCTGGATAAACTATGGCATTTGGCAGAAGCACTCCCCACTCCCCTCCATACATAGGGAAGCAATATTTAAAGACACATGTACTTTAGGAAGTTTCTAAAACACAAGGTTTTAATATGTCATAGTCAAACATTTTTTTTCCTTTCTTTTTTATAACAATTTTTAGTACAATCTTTTCTCATATTACATAGCTAATCCCATTCCCACTACCTCCCTGCTTTCTCTTTCCCCCAAGTCTCCATCCACCCTTCAGAAAGGGTAAGCCTTCCCATGGGGAGTCAACAAAGCTGACACTTCATTTCAATGCAAGACCCTCTTACCTGTATCTAGGCTGAGCAAAGTATCAGCAAGAAACTGGCACTAGGAAAATTTCCAGGAATCCACAAGGATGACCCCAGCTAAGACCTAAGCAACAGTGGAGAGAATGCCTAAACTGGTCTTCCCCTGTAATCAGATTGATGACTACCTTAACTGTCATCTTAGAACCTTCATCCTGCAACTGATAGAAGTAGATACAGAGATCTACAATGAAGCCCTGGGCCGAGCTTCCAGAGACCAGTCCAAGAGAGGGAGGAGTGATAATATAAGCAAAGGGATCAAGACTATGATGGTGACACTGACAGAAACAGGTGACTAGGTCTAGTGAGAGCTCACTGACTCTGGACTGATTGTGGAGGAAGCTGCATAGGACCAAACTAGACCCACTGAATGTGGGGGAGAGTTGTGAAACTTGGAGGCCTGTGGGGCCTCTGGCAGTGTGACCAGGATACATACCTAGTGATTGAACTGACATCTAGGAGCACGTTCTCTTTGGAGGTATTCAAACTTATTTATTCTGCCTTCCCAACCCCCCCCCCGTTAAAACTTCCCTAAATTGTCCTCCTTTTTTCTTTCTTGCAACTTATGCTCAATTATCTGTCTCCATTGAGTACTTTTCTTGTCAACTGTCCCTGTCTGGTTTCTTGGTTTGGTTTCTATAATTACTCTAATGTAGATTAAATATCCAAAGCCAGAATCCAAATTTAAAGAGAACCTGTGGCACTTATTTTGGGTCTAGGTGACATTATTCCCTGGGATCATTCCCAGTCCACTCATTTACCTGAAAGTTTCCTAAGAGGATAAGAGGATCTAAGAAACAATAATGTCAATCAAGCATCTTTAAAACAGTAAAATATCAGATTGTGGATAAGTGATGTAAATATGGAGCTAGTAGCACCTTAAAGGAGAGAAATGCCTAAATGTTAGTATCAGGGATCTCTTTTTGAACTTTTACTTAAGTGGCATTCATTTTTAACTCTTCTGTTATACTGAGTTCTGTAATTTTAAATATAATGGATTACAATGTTTATTCCTACAGAATCCAAGCAATTATCAACAGGAAAATTATATATTTCTCCTAATTATAAGTTTTCTGAAGCCAATTGCCTATCTCCTACTGGTTTTCCCAAAACAGTGCTTTCCGACACTCAGTATTGTTCTTCTGTCAGTGTGTGACCATAGACAGCAAACATATATTTGCAATATAAGCATGCATATCTAATTAGAAGAGAAACTTGTTGCAACAAAATAACTATATTTGAAAGGAAAAAGTATACATATTCAAAAATATGCACACAGCAAATGTACACACATATATGCACTTATACTTCATTAATATTTCACCTATTAAGTGAACATAGATATTTCAAATGATTATAAAACCTAGTTTGAACCTTCAGATGTAGCTTAATTATAGAGACTGCTTATATGACATGCATGAAGCTCTGGATTTAATCTCCAGCAAGAAACCTACTTTATCATAAATAATCAGACTGGGACTCAAAGTGCACTAATGTCTTAGAAATCTCTAACAACAGATTTGTAACTACCACAATCCTTTAAATATTTGTATATCTTACTTCCTTTGCCAGTAAAATAGAAGATGTGAGGTATACAATCATTAAATAACTTTTTAATTCTAAAATATGGAAATCTTTCAATGTAACCCACCATATAAACAAACTGAAATTTAAAAAAAATCATTATCATCATATTAGATGCTGAAAAATCTTTCAACAATACCCAAAGCCTCTTCATAAGAAAGGTCTTGGAAATATTAAGGATACAAAGAACATATCTAAACATAATAAAAGCAGGTTACTGCAAGTCAAAAGCCAACATCAGATTCAGCAGAGAGAAATTCAAAGCGGTGTAGGTGGAGGGCCAGCTTGTTCCTTCTGGCCGCCCAGCTATCTTAGCCATGAAATAACCACACAGAAACTGTATTAATTAAATCACTGCTTGACCCATTAACTCTAGCCTCTTATTGGCTAACTCTTATATTAATTTAACCCAATTTTATTAATCTGTGTATCGCGTGGCAGTGACTTACCTGGTAAAATTCCCAGTGTCTGTCTCTGGTGACTTAATGGCAACTCCCTCCAACTCTGCTTTTCTTTCTCCCAGCATTCAGTTCCATCTTCCCCACCTACCTAAGTTCTGCCCTATCAGCCAAAGGCAGTTTCATTATTCATTATCCAATACAAGCAATACATAGAAAAATGGACCTCCTACAGCAAAGAGGTTGCACTAAAAGCAAGAAAAAAACAAAGTTGACTACTGTCTCCATAGTTATTCAATAGAGCATTTAAATTTCTAGCTACAAAAATAAGACAAGAGGAGATCAAGGGGATACAAATTAGAAAGGAAGAAGTCAAACTATAGCTATTCACAGATGATATAATAGTATACATAATTGACCCCAAAAACTCAACCCAGAATCTCCTACAGCTGATAAACATTCTCAGGAATGTGGCAGGATACAAAATCAACTCAAACATCAGTACGCCTCGTATATACAAATGATAAATGGGCTGAGAAGGAAATCAGAGAAACATCACCCTTTACAATAGCCAAGAATATAAAATATCTTGGGGTAACACTAACCAAACAAATGAAAGTATGACAAGCATGATAAGAATTTTAACTCTATAAATAAAAGAAACTGGAAAAGATATCAAAAATTGAAAGACGTCCCATACTCTTAGGCAAGAAGAATCAACATAACAAAAATGGCAATTTTACCAGTGCAATCCACCAAGTGCAATCCCATTAAAATACACACAATTCCTCAAAAACCTCAAAAGAACAGTACTCAACTTAATATAGAAAAAAAAAGTGAGAATAACTAAAACAATTCTATACAAAAAAGCAACTTCTAGATGCTTTGCCATCCCTGACTTCAAACTCTACTACTGAGCTCTAGTAATGTAAAGAGCTTGGTATTGGCATAAAAACAAACATCTGGACCAATGGAATTGAATCAAAGACTCTGACATTAATCCACACATCTATGAACACCTGGTTTCTGACAAAGAAGCCAAAATGGTACAATAGAAAAAGAAAAGCATAGACCAGAATGGAGGGGGGAAGACTTTGGACTTTCCACAGGACAGGGAACCCTGACTGCTCTTCAGACTTGAGAGGGAGGGGGAGAGGAGTGGGGGGAGGGCGGGAGGAGTGGGAGGCTGGGAGGAGGCGGAATTTTTTTTTTCTCAATAAAAAAAATAAAATAAAATAAAGAAAAGAAAAAGGAAAGCATCTTTAACAAGTGGTACTGGAATAACTGGAGGCCAGCAAGTTAGAAGATTGCCTTGAAGAACTCTAATGAAACTTACCAAGTCACACAAAAGCAAAGTAGTAAAGTAGAAGGTGGGAGACTATTTGAAAAGAGGAAAATAATCAATGAAAATAAGAAAAGAAAAGATTGAATATGACTGAAATGCATTATACACATTTATGGACAAGTAACAATCAACATGTATAATTAACATGCCAATAAGCCACTGATAGCAAATAAAACACAGTGTCAGAGTACTAAGTGCAATAACTATTAAAGGATCTTGTGTAGAAGAAGAGTGTTTCCAATGATGCAAATGTCATTATTTCTTCAGTTTTTAGCCCATTACTAAAGCTCAGGCTTCATATTAACAAGAGTTGACAACAAAAATATACTGTGTTATGCTTTTTTCTCTTCACAATATTATTTTTAGTGGACATATATTGTATTTAAAAAAGAGAAAATGTACTCATTATTCATATAGTCATAGTTAAAAGAAAATTTTGGCTTGTGCTATGATATGCAAGTCCTAAATAATTCCTTATACTGTCATTTAAAATACACCTTCACACTATCTGAAAGGTCATTTTATTGTTATTTTCACTTAGCAAAATAATATTAGCAATTTTCCCCCTAGTTCCAATGGCGTATCCATGTAAAAGGACTCCTGGTGACTTAGTGCTGAGCTCATAGGTCAGTGCTCTTTTCAATTCTCTGCAGAGGAGTTTCTTCTTACAATAAATGCAATTAACACAGAAATCGATAATTGGTTAATGGGCAGAGAATAACAGACCTTGGGATGCTCATCTCTAAATGGAATGTCTGTATCACAGCCTTCTCTTTAAGTCTCAGGTATCTATTCAAAGGAGATGACAGAAACATTATAAGATGCTGATGTGGTAGATGAGTTCAAAGAAACAGATGCTTTCCAGATACAGCAGGGCAGATGCGAACAGGACATAAGCTCAAGCTGGATAATATCTCGCTGTAGAGGCGGTGAATTGGGCAAAAACTGCTACCACCAACTAGAAATTATTGAACTTTGGTTGTTGTTGAGTGATAAAAAAAAAACCAGTTTGTCTTCAATAAATTGACGGTATATTGGCCTCCCTTCAGGTAAGTCACAATTCCCAGCAAATCAGCCAACATGGATATGTGGTTTGTTTATCTGCTTTGCTAGAAGATAAGAATGAGAACATAAAACTTGATGGGTCAAGAGGAAATAAGAATCTGGAATGAGTTTGAGAGAGGAAATGAAAATGATCAAAAGGTGCTGTATGAAATTCTCAAAGAATAAGTAAAGACACTATTTGAAAAGTCTATCTGAAAGTAAATTCAGGTATCACAACTTCTGTCTCAAGATCTTTTAATATCTAGAAACATGTAGTGTGTATGGGGGGGCAATCAGTACAAGAGCAAGTGAGAGATTACTTGGATTAGAGTCAGTTGGAATCCCTTTTGATCAAGTCTACATTAAAACTTCATCTCAGTGCCGAGGGCATTGTTCACAGAACTTTGAAATCACAAATATGCAACTTCTAACCCCCTCAAAATTTGACTTTTTCTCCCATAAAATAGAGCCACAGAGAGAATAGGTGGGTGGTAGGCAGTTGTTTTTTGTTCCAAACATCCTCTTGGTGTTTACAAAATACTAGAAGATTACAATATTTTCTTTTTTAAAATTTTTGATTACTGGTATTTTAAATTAGCTTAAAGATGAAAACTAGTAATATGTTTTTGTGGTCTAGTTCTCAAAACATCAATTTATTATACATACATTCTTGTGACTATTAAAACATAATATTATGTTGTGATCATGTACCATGAAAACAGAAAAGGGAATTGTATACATTTTGAAAGATATGTTATAGAGATTGGGCCATAGGTACCAGTTATGTCTAAAAGGAATAAACTTTTAAAGCCTAATATGCTATAATTTGAATATTGCAGCTAGCACCCACTTTGGAGGTGGACTTTCTGGGGAACAAATGATAAGAGATGAAATTTTAGCCTTTTGTGAAGCCATTTCTGATACTACAACTTTCTCAGCCTCAGGTTTCAATACACCATCAAACTTACTTAAATCTATAATTATATCCATATTTTAATACTACCCATTATCCTTTGTAACCCAATATTTTATAATGCACACAGTATGATCTTTAATGGGGATAGGTAACCTTTATTCCACAAAACTGTAGTGTACTTCAGAAAACACGATACAACATAATTCAAAACAGTTCAGTCACTCTACGAAAATTAAAGTACAGTATCATTTTAATGGATCAAATAATAAATATTTCATGTTTGTATATTGTTAAAAAACTAGTTTTTAAATTATCTCTAATATTTATTATGCCAATTTAAAATATTAAAAGCAATTGTATATATTTAATATATACAACATGAATTGTTGATACATATATATTATAGGATGATTAATTAAAGAGACTAATATTAATCAAAAACATCTCCTAATAAACCCTAGTTTAATGATATAAGAATTTCAATATCTTTAATATTTTATGAATATTCAAACCATCATCATTCTCACCTATAATTTTCTATAGCTCCTTTAAATATTATTGGAAAATTTAAATTACTCTCCCTTAATAAATAGAATACTTTTCTTTGCTGGCTGATCTTATCTCTGTCAACACATTAATTGACTTAATATGCTTAATTCCACATAGTAAACTTTAATGTTAAGTAAGTGATACTTCAGGAAATTACAGATTACTTTCCACACAAATGTTTGCTTCCTATACACACTTCATTAAGTGTATGTGAAAATTCTTATTTTCTCTTAGAAAAATATTTGTCAACTCCCAAAGTATGATGTGAACCACGTGAACCACAGGTAGATCTAGCGAAGGAAATATATTCACCTCATACCTTTCTGAAGCTGCCAGACAGGGAGAAGAAAGAGAGATTCAAAAATAAAGCTGCCTCTCAACATGCAGTTTTTATAGGAGAACATGTGTGTTAAATTATAAAATCAGAAGTGCAGAAGAAACTGTAAAACATCATTATTTTGGACCTGAAAAATACTTGGGAATTATGCTAATAACAAAATCTAGGTCCCGGCTATTCCAGCCACCTCCTTTTTGAAATGCTGTGACCTCTGCAGATAAGCTTTCAAAAGCAAATGCTCATTTTCAAAGGAAATACATCTTAGCGTCATCAGCTGTGCCGCGGCCTCCAAATGGATGGCGGCGAATATTGAAATGTTATCTGGCATCAGAGTAATTGAAACAGAGTTATAATAGAATTACCTTCAATTAGAGAATCAAATTTTCTCATGAAAAGCTTTCACTTGGGATCTGTGAAAACAATGGAGTTTTCATTTCTGTTTGGCGCACTTCTGGTCTCTGTTTGTATAAATGGTCTGTGGCATTTAAATAAGACTCTCTTTTCAAAACAGCCTTTGGGATTTGAAGTAAGAAGAAAAATAAGAAAGAAAAAGAGACTGAATAGACCTAGTGCTTTTGTGTTTCACAACAGATGCTCCAAATTCTCTGCTTAGGACAGTGTTTACCGAGAGCAGGAAAGTATTTGTGACCTACAAGAAAAGTTCAGGTGCCACAATGGCCAGAAAATGTAAGCTCTGAATATGGTAAGATGGACAGACACCATCTGTGACTTTAGCAGATTCAAATTCCAACTACAGTTATCACATATGTAGAATGAATAAGACAAAACTTATTATATTATATTATTTATAATTATATTATATTTTATATATTATATACTTATTTTTATATTTATATATTTATATTGTATATATTATATATTTATATAATATACATTATAATATATAATTATATTATATTATATTATATTATAATATTCCTGAAAAGGAGTCCTAAGGAGACAGTTATACTTTTCTTCTTGCCTTCCATAGCTCAAAGGCTTCAACGTAGTCTCTCTATTTCAATTGATTTTATTTTTCATAGGCAGTATATCAAGGGAGAAACTCATATCACTGGTAATGTTTCTCAAATCAGTTCTCCAATGTACCCTAACCCAAAGATGAATACTAATATAGATTTCCGAAATATGACCCAATATATTTTCACAGGTCCACATACTTCTATTAGAATCATGTTTATTAGCTATATATGGAAAATGAATGCATAAATTTATATATAAAAATGTAGGCATTTAAACTTGTTTTAATTTAGAGACAGATAATATGAAGGAATATTTCTTGAATATAATGGCTAACACTTAGTTGTCAACTTGACATAATGTAGAATTAACCAAGAAGAGATTCTCAATGAGGGAAAGTCTAGATCACATTTGCCTCTCGGTATGTCTTGGAGGAAAATCTTGATTACATTAATAGACTAGGCAAGACTCATTCTATGAGGTAGTCACACATTGACAAATTGGAATCCTTGCTATATAA
This sequence comes from Microtus ochrogaster, assembly GCF_000317375.1. Lineage (NCBI taxonomy): Eukaryota > Metazoa > Chordata > Mammalia > Rodentia > Cricetidae > Microtus > Microtus ochrogaster. The sequence goes on along the minus strand of NW_004949123.1, from coordinate 4,016,235 downwards.
AATAGGAGAAAGTGAGTTACCTAGACAAGGATACATATCTTTTTTTCTCTCTACTCTTGTCTGAGATTATGATGACTAGTTGCCCTCTTGACTCCTCTCAAATGGAATCAAACTGGAATTGTGAATTAAAACAAATCCTTACTTCTCTAAATTGATGTTTTTTTATTATAGCATAGCAACAAAATAAAACTAAAATACTGATCTAGTAAACAGATATAATCAAGTATGAGAATACACTGAAATATAAACAAAATAAAGTAGATGCTAGTATATGTCCCTAGACAAGATCCTGTATTCTATGTTCTATATCCTGTATTCTGTAGTCTATATCTATATCATGTATTTTATATCCTACATTGTGTATCCTGTATTCTGGAAGTAAACACTGAAAAGCCGTGTATGCTTTTCCTCTATCCCTCTTCCCCTGTCTGTCCACAAGTGAGCAGCTTTACATGACCGTGACTCTGTATGACAAATGTTTAGTCTCACAACAGAACCAGGAGCAATGTAGCTAAGTGAGCATGGGATGGAACCTGAAAATCCAAACCAAAATCATCTTAGTTCCCATGAAGTTGTTTCCTCAAGTGTTTAGCACACTTCTGGAAGCTGACATACCCTTCTAAGAAATAGGTGCAGAGAACATGGTGAAGGCAGACTCCCAGGAGACTTTCAGGGACTGGGAGATAAGAGGAGCTCTGCATCTAGGAGATTAGTAGGAACCCATGTGAGCAGGACTAATGGCTGACTTTATCTTAAGCGCTGGATCTGAGATACTTGGCAGGGCCTCAGGAACGGTAAGTAACATGGGTTGGGCATGTATATAGGTGGCATGACTGTAGAGCAACTGTGAACTTCTAGATGTCAGAACATTTGGATTTTTTGACTAACGTCTTTCTCTGTATCCTAGCTCCCTTGAGGTTCCCTATGCTTATGTACTATTTCAAAGGCATCTTCTTTACCAATGGCAACAATCTACTGATTGTTTATTAGAAATAAGCACGCTTAAACAAAAATATTCACAGCACTTTACCATACTTCTTAGTAGACTGGAAATTCTTTTAATGGAGCATCAGTTTTTGCTTTGTATTTTCACTGGCAAACAGTACAAACATAATGATGACAGAATAACAATTTGGTGAGAGTCATCAAATTAATTTATGCCTGTTTAATCATAAATTAGAAAATAGCACTGATGATAAACTGGAAATAAGAAAAAAGTTACTAAAAAGCCAGGTAGCATTATGAAATATTTTTGAATAACAATAATCTAAAAAGGGAAAAGGGGACAAATGAACTTAAAACCAAATTCCCTGTCTGGGGATATAAACATGGAAGAAGTAAAGTTTTTCTTTTTCTTATCCTTAAAGACCACCCTAGATCAACATTATCTGCATTATCTGCTCAATAAAATTTCATCTTGACATTGACTCTCAACGGCCATAGACGCCTACTAGGGGCATTGTTCTAGTAGTGGGACCAACCTAAAAAGTGAGCACATTTTATCTTTTCATTTCCTGTTTGCCATTTTATACCTGTAAGAAATTTATAACTTTGTTTCTCGAACTTCTTTTTGTGAGTAGATCACTTTCCTGATAAAAACGTGGCTGTCCCTTCTCAGGCTCTGACATCTCTATGATCTTTTGACAGTCTTTGGAGAATATTCTGTCCCTCATAAACTTTCCTCCACACCAATGTGAATAAACCCACTTTCTTCCCATTGAAGCTTAAAACCTCTTTTTTTTTTCCTTTGAAGCAGAAAAAGAAAAGCCTTATTCCCATCAGACTGAGTAAATAAACAATAACACTTGGATCAGAGGTGCAAGAAGTTTTCAATTCTGCCTGAAAAAAATGTTTATATATGTTGGTTGATACATTAGGGAAATATCTTATTGAGTCAAATACTTATTTTCTGAAAAGTGGCAGTTAAAGATAAATTTTGTATACCTCGTACATAGATGGGAAAAGACTCAACAATCTCAATTCATAGTACAAGGAATGCTGATGCATTATGTATACTTCACAATGAATATACACACTTGGTATAATTGAATCAAAATAAGTAAAAGATAATATTACTTTTAATATGGATTTGAAAAATATATTAATTATGCATATGAACAAATAATACCTGGAAGTAGTCTTTCCTTTTATTTAAATGCAAGTCAAAATATAAGAATTTTGAAATCTATAGAGACTAATTAGAAAAGGGTTTGAGGCGTATATTCTTTAATCTGAGAAGCCTGATAGCTTAACTCCATTCAAAGGACAGATCACTCAACCTCATCATTGAATCTTAGGCGATGTTTCAGAAAGAGAGAAGAATAACTGTTTAGTTTGTAAATTGATAGAAAACAATAAATTTTGAGAAATAGAGTGCAAACTTTAAGCAATGAAACTAATTTATGGAGAAAAGAAGTCATTGGTCAGACTTACGGCACACTTAGTAAGAGGGAATTCATGGATAGCACTTGCCAGCCCTCCATGGTCAGTGAGGGTATGTATGCTAGGGGAGAACGTACTACTGCCCCTTTCCTAAGCCATTATAATTCCTAACTACATCCTAAATATTTTTTCAATGCCCATGATAATGTGTAGTTCTCACCGCTCAGCAATGAAGCCTACTTGTTCTAGCTGTCAGAGAACATAACAAATCTAAAACTCAAATATACAAAACGATTGGCCATGGAATACCAATCCCTAATTTAAGCATGACTTTCACAACATCTATACCTTTGGCTCAGGGAATATCATTGGAGAGGGGGTAGAACAATAACAAAAGCCAGAGGACCAGAACGTTAGTTATGGGGTAAAATCTATATATAAAAGGGACCACACTCATGAAATATTAATGTGGTTTCCTAGCCAAGACCTGTACAATGGAGGCACCACTTGGCTTCTCAAAGTTGATGGTAGAAATACCACAAGCCCTGATCCTAACTGAAGAGAAGCAGACAGTTAATGGGTGTTGAGAGAGGCCAAGTATTGTGGGGGATGAGCCCACTGAAAGGTTATCTAACTCCAAGTGACCAGAACTAATGTATTTGTGTCAACAATTATGAATGTACTCAGTAGGTTCTGTGTGTGCATCTGTTTGTGTGCATGTTTGTGTGTGTGTGTGTGTGTGTGTGTATCTGTATGTGTGTACATATCAACCACAATTCTCAGAGAGGCTTATAGAGCCCTTTGCCTCCATAGATAAATACTGGCTATTGTAGCTGGCTTTCTCGGACCCCAAGCCCCAAATTATGACATGAAGAATTCTTATTCATTTGAAAGCTTGGTATTTAGTATAGGCTTGTCTCGCTAGCTATTATAACTTATTTTAATCTGTTTCTCTTCCACATTGTGCCTCATGAATTTAACTTTTCTTTCATCTGTATGTCCTATGTTCCTGCTTCCTCCATGTCTGTCTGAACAGTTCCTGGTGTCTCCCTCTCTTTTCCTCTCATTCTCTCTTGAGCCTAGATTCCTCCTTCTACATATTCTCTCTGTCTGCCAGCCATGCCTATCCCTCTACTGACTCGCTATTGGCCGTTCAGCTTTTTATTAGACCAACGGTGCCTTGGGCAGGCAAAGTAAAACAAATAGAGTAAATTTTTGCAGAGTTAAATGAATGCAGCATAAGCAAATATAACACTTCTTTACATAGTAAACAATTATTCCACAACAGGTTTGTAGCACAAATTTTAACTGGCCTTTATAATAAAAACCTGGAGTTAGATATTGAGGTTAATGCTGAAAGATCAGAGAAGCATTAGAGAGTTCTAACCTCTACCAATGGTCAGACAAAGGGGTGATTTCATATCTATGAATTTTCAGACTGCTGCTGTCTCCAGAAAACTTCAGACTGCATCCCTCTCGACATACCCTCGGGCTGCATCTGAGTTCCTGTCTCCTCCTGCCTTATATTCCTCTTTCTCCACACTGATATATCACATCTGTCTCCAATTCCTTAGTGCTGGAAATAAAGGCATGTGATCCCAAGTGCTGGGATCATCTTTGTGTGAGCTCTGCTTCCCTTTAAAACAGATGTAATCTCATGTAGTCCAGGGTGAACTTGAACTAACAGAGATCCATCTGCCTCTGTCTCCCAAGTGCTGGAATTAAAGGTTTGTGCCACCACTGCCTGGCCTTCATGGCTAACTAGCGGCTTAGCTCTGCACTCTGATCTTCAGAAAAAGCTTCATTTGCTATGTTACAAACGAAACATCACCACACAGGCTACCGAGAGATAGGAGGAATCACTGTCACCAGCTGTGTGTTCACTCTTCTGTCAAACAAGCTCCTACATTGATAGTTAAAAATGTAAAAAAGTCATCTGTAGGGAGGAAGGCGAGTAGATAGAGTGAGGATGAGAGTGATTAGAGCCATTTAGAACTTCAACAAGTGCCTAGTAATATTTGGTATAAGCACAACAAAAATCTACAGCTTCACACTTCCTTAAATTAAACTGAATGTGAGCTAAACCTGTTGCTCTCAACTTTTCAGCATATCCCCTTTGACTCTGCCATCTTATTCTCTTTGGCTTTTAAATAATATTTGTTTTCATGGCTCCAATATTAAACGCTTACATATACTAAGTATTTGTAACATACTCTCAAATGCTGTTTATAATTTTACCTAGCTTTCTTTAGCTTTATTCATACTGGTAGTATTTATTTGATTGTATTCTAGCTTATTAAAGATTTCTCCTACACTTCCCTATGAATAATTTGCCAATTCAGACATAGATGTATGTTCTAGTTATAAGCAAATGCACACAGTATACAGGCCTATTTCCCGGAAGTGTTTTTCTTTTTAGAACTACTAAGCACTACTCTCTACTGCTGAAATTATACCCTGACAGTAATATTATATATTTTATGAGGTTGTTACTTAGCCTTTCACCCCAATATCTACAGACCCTATGGAATGAACTGAGTTAGTTCCAAACTTCCCAGAACGTAAAAGAAGAAAGAAGCTGAGATTAGTTTTGGTAGAAATTAAATTGAAAGCTTTAACATAAAAACAACTTTGATTTATCCATTCTATCTCCATCAAATATCTTCAACTAAATAATACATGTTATATCCAACCTGCATCAAAGTAGGGAGCAAAATGTTTGGCTAATGAGAATCCACATTAAAAGATACAACACTGAATCTCTTCATCACTGAATATCTTCAGGAGAAAGGATACTTGCCATGAAATATGGGAAACCTGTTGAAGGAGAAGTTCTAAGCTCTGAGCATTAGTGAAGGGAAACACATGATATGGGATATTTGCTAAGGACTGAAATGAAATTAATAACAGTGTCTAGAGATTTTTTATTTGTAAAATGTTTTGTAAATTATTTTTGGAGATCATAATATAATTCTACCATTTGCTCCTTTTCTTTCTTCCCAATAACTCAGCTGAATACACCTTATTACTCTATTTCAACATTAGTTAATATGATGCTACTTCACTTCTAATTTCATTTCTGAAAGTGTGTGAAGTTTCTTCCATCTAGTGCAGAGATAAGGAGATAATGCATATTTATGTGATAAAGCTTATTCGTTTTTATCTGTCCTAGAATAGCTAATTATTACTATTTATTTTCTACCCTGTTAATTTGAAGAGTCATGTGTTATCTATTCACATGTGTGTGTGCTTACAGATGCTGATATTTCTTCTGTTATTCATAAATCACAGGAAGCATCATATATAATTCATAAGCTGGAAGGAAAGTCTGTATTGTTAGAGATATTGAAATATGCAAAACAATTTAAAGCCACTACAGAAACCACTATGGAAAGGATGAACCTTGAATTTAATTTAAAATCCTGGAATCTTGGTCCTATTATTTATGGAGTTAAAGAGGACACTTAAACCATCACTAGCCTCAATTTGCTTATCTTCAGTGAAGGCAGCCGTACTCTGTAGAAATATGCTTTCGGTGTCTGAGCCATCCCAATAAATTAAAAAGCCATTAAGAACTTCATCCACAGAAAAAAAAAAAAAAGGAAAAAACTCTAATCACATTGTTGCCCAGTCTGGTATCTAGGGAATCTGTGCTATCAGCCCAAGTGATCTATTATATAAGTAGAAGCATCCCACATTTCCTCTGGACTTGAAAGATTTCTTTTGTAAGTCATGATTTAGTTGCAATGTCTTTACCCAGTTTACAGACATGAACAACTAGTTAAATTTTTGTAGCTCTACTTTTCAGAAATAAGGGAACATTTCTTTGCTTGTTTAACTTTTCTACTGATTATATCTAAGATCTAGTCCCGAACCAAAAAGCTTCACAAGATTTACTATTTTCCTACTCTGTTATACTCAGTTCCTTTCCCCATGTACATCTCCCGCAAGATGTGTGGACATTACATGATTTTTCTAATGTTCTGGCCAATTTAAGGCTCTCGTGATCTTCAAAATTGGCTTACGCTTGGGAGCAATCTCCCCTCAAATTTAATTCCCATGTCACAGAGCTTGCATGTTTCTTTTCTTTTTAATTTTTTATTGCTTTATAAATAATACCATTCAAAATTTCCAGTTCCTCCTCTTCTCCCACTTCCCTCCCATTACCTCATTCACCCTTCTCCCTCCTCCTCCAGTCCTAAGAGAGTGCAGGGTATCCTGCCCTTTGGGAAGTCCAAGGCCCTCCCCCCTACATCCATGCTTAGGAATGTATGCATCCAACAGACTAGGATCCCAAAAAGCCAGTACATGCAGTAGAGACAAATCCCAGTGCCATTATCATTGGCTTCTCAGTCTTCTCCAATTGTCAACCACATTCAGAGGGTCCAGGTTGATCCCATGCTTGTTCAGTCCCAGTCCAGATGGCTTTGGTGAGCTCCCATTAGATCAGGCACATTGTCTCAGTGGGTGGACCAACCCTTCATGGTCATGACTTCCTTGCTCATCTTCTCCCTCCTTCTCCTCTTGAACTGGACCTTGGGAGTTCAGTCCAGTGTTCCAATGTGGGTCTCTGTCTTTATCTCCATCTGATGCCAGATGAAGGTTCTATGGTGATATTCAAGATAGTCATCAGTTTGACTACAGGACAAAGCCAGTTCAGGCACCCTCTCCTCCACTGCCCAGGTTCCTATCTGGGAACAATCCCATGGACAACTGGGAACCAGTCTAGAGCCAAACCTCTTGTCAACCCCAAAATGGCTCCCTTAATTAAGATATCTTCTTACCTGTTCCGATATCTGTCCTTCCTTCATCTCAACCATCCCACTCCCCCAAGTTCTGCCCAACCCTCCCCTTCTCCCTTCTCTCTCCCCCTCTCCCCTTTCCCACACCCCACCCCAGCCCCATGCTCCCAACTTTTGTCTAGTGATCTTCTCTGCTTCCAATTTCCAGGAGGATCTATATATGTTTTGTGTGTGTTCACCTTATTACTTAGCTTTTCTAGGATTGTGAACTATAGGCTCAATATTCTTTGTTTATGTCTAGAATCCACTAATGAGTGTGTACATACCATATTAGTATATTTGGGTCTGGCTTGTCTCACTCAGGATAGTGTTTTCTATTTCCATCCATTTGCATACAAAATTCAAGATGTCATTGTTTTTTTCCGCTGAGTAGAATTCTAATGTGTAGATGTGCCACACTTTCTTTTTCCATTCTTCCACTGAGGAGTATCTAGGTTCTTTCCAGTTTCTGGCTATTACAAATAATGCAGCTATGAACATAGTTGAACAAATGCTTGTGTAGTATAATTGGGCATCTCTTGGGTATATTCCCAAGAGTGGTATCGCTGGATTTTCCCTTGCCATCTTTCTTGCTTTGTGGTAAGTTATTTTACTTATTTTGCTTTCTTCTATACCTGTGAGCTTCACTAGAAACAGATGTCTAGCTATTTTGGGTATGTTTATGATGATTAACTAAAATATATCTTGATGATGTTTTTCTAAAATTAGTTCATAAAATCATTTTCTCAAATAAATTTCATGTCACGTGTTTAAGTCCTCTTTAGAAGTCTAAATATTATTTGCAATACTTTTTAAAAATTAAGGTGAAAAATGTTTAATAGTTGCAGGCTGTAAAAGCTTTTTAATCTTACATTACTTGACTTTTCCTGAGAAGATGTGAGAAGCATCCATTCACCCATGGCAGAGCACCAATGGAAGGATCACCAGAAAACTCACCCCAGCATTGGGTGATGAAACTGGAAAACTCCCTGACGAATCTAAAGGAGGATTCACCACTATTTTTTTCTGCAATTACTGCTTATAAAATAATGGGAAGCCCCTCTTCTGCATCTTGTAACTCTCTGAACTCTTAGAGCCTCAGTGATTGTTTTCTTCAGTTCATGGCTGAACACTGCTATGCACATAAACACAGGTTTAGAAGTAATTTTAAAGATACATATTGTCTCATTAACAAAACAATAATTGTGATCTCCTCACTGAGCCTTTAATATCTCAATGCATGGAGCCTTGTCCTGATTTACATTAACAGAAATGAGTTCTATCTTGTGTAGAAGGCACAGAAGGCATTTGATTGTACTCATAGCAGACTTGCTTCAACTGAACTCCCAAGTAAGTTTTATGCAACAATTTCATAAGGCATTTTATGAACTCCATACTAAGTAGGACTGCCAGTGAAAATCCTGTGCACTTATCAGAATGACAATGCTATCCAGCACTATGAAATCCAGCAGCAGAAAGAGTACTTGTAGTTAAGTCATGATTTTAACAAAAGTGCGATTTTTGCTTCTTTTATTTTTTTATTGATTTTTATTGAGCTCTACATTTTTCTCTGCTCCCTTCACTATCTCTCCCCTCCCTTTAAACACTCCTCCATGGTCCCCATGCTCCCAATTTACTCAGTCAATCTTGTCTTTTTCTACTTTCCATGTAGATTAAATCTATGTATGTCTCTCTTTGGGTCCTTAATATTGTCTAGGTTCTCTGGGATTGTGATTTGTGAGCTGGTTTCCTTTGTTTTATGTTTTAAACCCACTTATAAGTGAGTACATGTGACACTTGTCTTTCTGTGTCTGAGCTACTTCACTCAAAATGATGTTTTCTAGCTCCATCCATTTGGCTGCAATATTCAAGATGTCGTCATTTTTTTCTGCTATGTAGTACTCCATTGTGTAATTCATTATCAATTCTTCTGTCAAGGGGCATGCAGGTTGTTTCTACCTAAACACTGTTATGAACATAGTTGAGCACATGTCCTTGTGGCAAGGTTAAGCATCCTCTGGATGTATACCCAAAAGTGGTATAACTCGGTCTTGAGAAAGATTGTTTCCTAGTTTTATGAGAAACCACCAGCTGACATCCAAAAAGGCTGTACCAGCTTGCATTTCCATAAAAGATTGTCTCTGAGAAGTATCTTATATCAATCAATCTGACTTATGCCTTTCTTCAGCCCTATTCTATGTTTTAGGATCCCAAGCAAAATTCCTTAGAGCTTATTTAATCAGCACTGTCTTTCATTTAAATGTCACACTGTGCATGAATTACAGGCCAGGTTTCTTCCTCATTTTCCATTTTCCATTCTTTGACTCAAACCAGAGTCTAGTGCATAGGGTAGCATGTACATGCCTCTTTTCCACTGTAACTATTTCTTACAAAGTTCTTTAGGAGAAGACTACTTAACCTCAATTGTAAGTTTTGTTGCCCACAGCAAGGGAGACACCACTATCTCCACAGTCTTCCTACTACACCTTTTCATATGTAGAATGTATTTTCTAACCTTTCTCAGTTTGGTGACATCTCTCTACCTATGCAATAGACTCTACTATCAAGAACAGCATGGTCAGCTGAGGATCCCCTCCTTACCCTACCCCATAACACTTTTCTTTCACGTGATTCAAGCTGATTCCACATCTTAACAACACTCATTTCAGAAAATATTTAGTTCCCACCTAAGAAAGAAGGCACAGTATCCTATACCATATGAGACACAATCTATTCTTAAACAGATGAACCACAGTTTCATGTCTTATAATACATTCATATAACTGTTCCTAGCTTGGGTGTCACTTGTATGAATGACTTTTCTTTTGGAAACACGAAAAAGGTATCTATTCATGACAGACAAGGCAATGATGACAAGCAAAAAAAAAAAAATATTTAAGTCTTGTTCAGTAATCCAGTGTGTTTAGTTGAGTTACATATAAGAGTTTGGTTGAGTTATTAATTACTGGAACATTGGTGATATGAAAACAGGTGTGCCATTGAAAGTACAGCCTCATCATAGGAGATGATGCAGGAAAGTTGTATACCTCGAGTTCACTCATAAATTTATAGGCTGCTCCATGAGAAATGTTCTTTTCCCTAGCCAACATTTCTGCTATTTGATGTTGGAGAGCAGCTTCAGGAATCTTGTAATTTTCTGATCTTCCTTAGTCTTGAAACTTTCATGAGCCTTCTCATACTCTAAGTTCCCTTGTTTAATTTACCCCTATCTTCACTCTTAACATCCATTCACATCTTTCTAGAAACAGGCTCAAAAATCAAGAAAAAAAATAGAGCTTCTTTCTAGTGGTCTCAGAGAGTTCCCATAACAACATCAAACAAGTTCTTATAAAAAAAATCCAGGGATGTATGTTAATGTTAGCCCATGGGTAAATGACATTGAAGATAAAACACTAAATAGCTATTTTGTAGCATAAAATATCCAAGAAGACAAATATTTGGAATCCACAACTGACAATTGAGATGCCATTGAATTTCTGTTAGGACTGACACCTAAAAGAGATATATTCTCAAAATAAAAGCAAAACAAATGAAAACACTTATTTGCAGGGGCAGATACACTTATTTCTGGCTTTACAAAACTTAAGCTCATTCACTGAAATTGTATTAAAGTGACATAAAAGTACCTGGCAGGAGCAAGTACAAATATTCAATTTTGATAAACAGTTTTGCAAGTTCTATGTGAAACAAAAATGAAAAGTAATTAGAAATATGAAGTTGAAAACACATTCACCAAAGGACATGAACTGGAATGTAGAAAAAGAAAGAGATAGCAAATGAAGTTTAGCAGGGAATCCAGACACTTACAAATTTATCTATTTAGTGTGTTCAAGCAGGTAAAATAAACAATACCGGGCTTTGTTTACGAGCTACCCAACCAGCACGGAGATCTGATCTTGGCACCAGGAGAGCCATCATTGGGGTGAGAGTTGGACCCATGGCAGCAGCCCAGGACAGGGAACTCAGACTTTCCTCATCTTCCCTATACTTCCTGGGCTTCCTGCTGGGCTTATACTCCCAGCATACTGCCTCTCTCTTCCTATGCCACCCAGCTTGCATCCAGAACCCTCCCGGCTTCTGCCTCCCTTCCCCCTTCAGGGCACAGGGGCCAAATCCCCAGGGCAACCTAGCAGGTGGGAGCTCATTTGTTTCAATAGCCTGCCTGCAGCAAGCAAGGTAGGGGCTTTGTTTACCCAACCAGCACGGCACCAGGGGAGACATCACTCTAGCACCAGGAGAGCCATCAATGGGGAGAGCCATCACTGGGAAGATACATCAGTAGGCAAGGAGACCTGATCCTATATTAGAAGATCCATAGGGAAGCATTCGGAGGAAGAGATGGGCAGGCGCCAATGCAAGAATTCACCCAACAATCTGAAAAACAACATGAAACCACCAGAACCCAGCGACCTCACAACAGGAAGACAGGAACACCTTAATCAAGAAGAAGTAGAAAAAATTGACTTTATGAAAGTGATTGACTCCCTTAAACAGCATGTAAAAAATTCCCTTATAGAAATGGATGAGAAGTATAACAGAAAGTTTGAAGAATTGAATAAATCAGTGAATGATACCCTAGGAAACCAAGGAAAAACAATCAAACAGATAATGCAAACAGTTCAAGACTTGAAAACTGAAATGGAGGCAAAGAAGAAAACACAAACAGAGGGCCGGCTGGACATGGAAAATCTAGGTAAATGAGTAGAGACTACAGAAACAAGCATAACCAACAGAATACAAGAGATAGAAGAAAGAATCTCAGATTCTGAAGATAACATAGAGAAAATAAAGGCACTAATCAAAGATAACAGCAAGTCCAACAAACTCTCATCAAAAAACATTCAGGAAATATGGGACACAATAAAAAGACCAAACCTAAGAATAATTGGAGTAGAAGAAGGAGAAGAAGTGCAGCTCAACAGTCAGAAAATATATTTAATAAAATTATAGAAGGAAACTTTCCCAAACTAAAGAAAGAT
>NW_004949123.1:3974577-3998722 GCF_000317375.1 Microtus ochrogaster | reverse complement strand
GTCATGGAAGGAGGGGGGAGGACCTTGGACTTTCCACAGGGCAGGGAACCCTGACTGCTCTTTGGACTGGAGAGGGAGGAGGAAAGGAGTGGGGGGAAGGGGAGAACGGTGGGAGGAGGGGGAGGGAAATGGGAGGCTGGAAAGAGGCCGAAACCTTTTTTCTCTTTTTCTCAATAAATTTTAAAAAAAGGAAAAAAATTAACAATACCTTTGATTTTGGCAAAGAATATCACTCGACGAAGAGCATTAGTGAAAATTATAGAAGCAAAACAAAACCAGAAATTTCTGTCTGCCAAGATATACTACAGTCAAAATAAACAGTGAATCAGAAAACAGCATCGAAATTTAAGCATGGTCTTCTTTCAACCTGTCAGTTATCTGACTTTGTTCTATGCAGTAGTGTTACTATGACTTTCATTAATGTGACATATTCCGGAGAAGAGTTGCTTGTCTATTTCATAGCTTTGACTTCATTATTGGGTATGTGTATTGGTTCATGCTCTCAAAATAACTGTTTTTCAAGACCATGAGAAAGTACTAATCACACCATCAGAAATGGGTTCAGTGGCAACAATCATTCTTTTTAACAAGTTTCTCTTGCAGGATCAATTAATTCACTGTTTATGTCAGAAAGATCCCTTAGTTCCTTCCTTGAGCAGTAGCTCAGAATAACCTGAATATTTTCCAATGGGACCAATTCAGTCCCTTTTACATCTTGCCTCACAACCCTGGGAACTAAAATTACACCATAAAAACACTTGAGGGGAAAAATGGCCTATACCTCCAGTCATTCCAGTTAACCAGAATACCTCCCATATCCAGAACCTTAGCTAAGTGGACTTGTGGCAACATAAGAAAATATATTCACCGGTTTTTGGATTAGAATGTGGTCATTCTTGGTTTTTATGGTGCCCAATAGTCTACTTATTACCACATCTCAGATGCATAAACTTCCAATTATTCAAGATGTGGTATGAATTGGATATACATGGGAGGTAAGGGTCCCTAAATTTGAGAATCATCAAAATTCTAATCACATAAAGTTCTGAGAAAAGTTGAATTGTGGAATTCCAAATTCTGAGAAGGAGAATCTCAGTTGCATAAGAACACAGGTTTTAGAAAGTTTTCTAAAGAAAACCACACTTACTTGCTAGCCAAGAGAAGATTTCCCCATTCACTGTGCAGTCAGCTGCAACTGCATACATGCAGTTGAGAAGTCAGGTAAAAGTAAAAGCCCAGTGCATGATGATTAGGAATTTTTGTATTTAAATGCTTGATGGATCTTGTATTTTGTTTCCTTTACTCACACAGCTTCTCTTATCATCAATAAGTTTGCAGTGAAAATATTCTATGGGTATGAAGCCAAGTTTCCCATCCTCTGCAGCTGAATTCACTTTATACTAAGAGAAGAAGGGCTCCCATTTGGTGGTGACTCTTGAATCAACTCTGGAATTTTACTCTCTTCTTCCTTTTTGCTTTTCAAAGTGTACTTTCTTTCTTTGCTGCAGGTGCCAGTGCTTTCCACCATCATTCCTTCAGCAACGTATAGTTAAAACAAGAAAAGGAACAGTAGAAATGGGTTACTTTTATAGATAAAAGAAAAAAAGCCATAGCATGAGAAAAGGGTAATAAACAATATAGAATTCTATATAAATATCACAATATTTTAAAAATAAGCAAAATTGAATTCATTTTAATAAGCATACACATTCAATTTATAGAAAATAGAAAGTCTAAAATAAGTAACAGATTTGTAAAACATAAATAACACCAAAATTAAAGATTTTATAGTTAAACTAAATGAGAAAATGACACACAAAACAATTACTATGTATTATCATTAAATCTGGATATTTGTTTTTTATTTTATTTTATTTTTATTTATTTTTTTTTTTTTTTTGGTTTTTCGAGACAGGGTTTCTCTGTGGCTTTGGAGCCTGTCCTGGAATTAGCTCTGTAGACCAGGCTGGTCTCGAACTCACAGAGATCCGCCTGCCTCTGCCTCCCCAGTGCTGGGATTAAAGGCGTGCGCCGCCATCGCCCGGCAAATCTGGATATTTGATGTACAAATGTGAACACAAAGAGAATGTCCAATAATTTCTCCAACACATGAAAAAAGTTCACTTAGCAATGTTCAAAATATTTAAATAAAATTTGAAATGGGATAACAGCAAAGATGAACCGTGAGTATCAATAAATTAATGAATAACCGTATACATAAACATTAAAATTAGAATTACAGTGAGTATTGATTCAGGTACAATATGTTGTAAAGAAGCCAAAGATTTGCCACATGTCATATTCCAGATATTTCTCAAAACATTTAGAGGAAAACAATAAAATAGAGTATGTGGCACAAATTCTCTTTATCCAATACTACTATACCTGCTAAGAGTATTAGAATAATTACAAAGAAAAACTGAAGTAGTATCAGGAGCCTCATAATCTGCATTATGCCGACTAACACCTGTAATAATTGTATCATAGGTGTACTAAAAGACATGTGTATGGAATGAGTAGAGGGCCAACAACTAAAGCATTTCAAAATTAATTATGAATCCAAGTATATAATAAAATACTATTCCAGACTGAAATAACTGAATAATAATTAGCATACAATGCCAGAAAAATTGATAAAGAATAATCTAACATTATATATCTAGTACAGATCAGTTGGAAACAAAATTAGTTACATGTGCCTGGGCTATGGAACAAGAGGCGTTTAAAGCTTAATGTCAGGACTGATACAATAATAATAAGAAGTTAATGGTTACATCCATATGTGGTGTGTGTGTGTGTGTGTGTGTTAGTGTGTGTGTGTTAGTGTGTGTGTTAGTGTGTGTGTATTAGTGTGTGTGTTAGCATGTGTGTGTGTTAGTGTGTGTGTGTTAGTTTATGTGTGTTAGTGTGTGTGTGTGTGTGTGTGTGTGTGTGTGTGTGCACATGCACGTAAGATACTGAAGCAGAAGAAATGAGAAAGGGCAGCAAGAATGGGTAATACCTGATGTACTGAAGCGTGCAGGCAACCATAATTTTTCTCTCATCTTGCATGATTTATGCTTTTTATGTACACACATGAAGCATTTGTATTATAGCAAATGACTTACTTGTTTACTAAAATATTATTCACTTCTAGTCACATTGTTGCAAACTATAGAATGTCATTTTATGCATAAATAGAATTTTATTCTACAAAGAAATCCACAATATGTTTTTTCTTATTCAATCACAAATCAGTGTCAGAAACTAACTGATACAATATCAGCTAGCGTTTACACCTAAACATGGTGTGTGCATATACATATTTGTGTGTGTGTGCTATTCATATGCCCATGAAATAATGGAGGAACAATAACTTCAAAAAATTGAATTTATTTAAAGTATTTTCAACAAAAATGTACGAAAATCTTCATAGAAATAGTTGAGTTACAAGTTGGGCAAGAGTTGTAGATGACTAAAACATTCAAGAACAGCTTATGATACTACAAAATACAAAAAGACACAACGGAAGGCATAGGCCTGTCAGAAGGATACAGAAATTAACTGCAAGAGTCATTAATGATTAAGTCAGGATAATATGAACACAAAAATAAATGCTGTGGAAAACGAATCCAAGCAGTTCATTAAAATAGAGAATCAGAGCTCATCATTAAAAACTGGTGTCCAAGAAGCTTGGGAGTACTTTGCTAGAAACATTTATTAATTTTCAAAAGGACGGTAAAAACATTCTTTGAAGATGCCTAGAAAACAACACCATTGAGCAATTGTGAGAGAATATACTAGAATCAAACAAAACTATTTGCCACCTGATAGGATGCCAGCAGATGCCTACAAAATCTCTGTCTTGCTCATGCCAAAATACATAATTTGAGTAAAACCTACTTGTAAACTCAGAAATGACTAAATTGTTGATAACGCCTCTTGTCATGCCTGTATTGGGGGCACCAATGTGCGTGCTGAGGTGCAGAAGCTGCAGATGGAGGCCCCCCATATCATCGTGGGCACTCCTGGCCGGGTGTTTGATATGCTTAACTGGAGATACTTGTCGCCAAAATATATCAAGATGTTTGTACTGGATGAAGCAGATGAAATGCTAAGCCGTGGGTTCAAGGACCAGATCTATGATATATTCCAGAAGCTCAACAGTAACACACAGGTAGTTTTGTTGTCTGCTATAATGCCCTCTGATGTCCTTGAGGTGACCAAGAAGTTCATGAGAGACCCCATTCGGATTCTTGTTAAGAAGGAAGAGTTGACCCTGGAGGGTATCCGCCAATTCTACATCAATGTGGAACGAGAGGAGTGGAAGCTTGACACATTGTGTGACTTGTATGAAACCCTGACTATCACCCAGGCAGTAATCTTTATCAATACCAGAAGGAAGGTGGATTGGCTCACTGAGAAGATGCATGCCCGGGATTTCACTGTTTCTGCCATGCATGGCGATATGGACCAAAAGGAACGAGATGTGATCATGAGGGAGTTTCGGTCTGGTTCTAGCAGAGTATTAATTACCACAGACCTGTTGGCCAGAGGCATTGATGTGCAGCAGGTCTCCCTAGTCATCAATTACGACCTTTCCACAAACAGGGAAAACTACATCCACAGAATTGGCCGTGGCGGTCACTTTGGCCGTAAAGGTGTGGCCATTAACATGGTGACGGAAGAGGACAAGAGGACTCTTCGAGACATTGAGACATTCTACAACACTTCCATTGAAGAGATGCCCCTCAATGTTGCTGACCTCATTTGAGGGGCTGTCCTGCTACCTGGCCATAGCCAGGGTTCAGTCCTGGGGGGACTGAGGAACAGCTGGAGGGGGGAGGGAAGGAAGCCAAGGGATGGACATCTTGTTTTTGGCTTTTTTGTTTTGAGTTTTTTTTTCTCTCTTTGAATAAATGTCACTTTTTGAGGCAATAAAGTAAAATAAAATAATTTTCAAAGATGTTTATGTTTTCAAAAGTGCCAAGTATATGAAATTCAAGTAAAGATTAATTAGCTGTTGCCAAATAAAAACAATTTCAAAGAACATAATAAGTCATGCAAATCATGAGTTTAAGCTTTGGAAGCTTTTATTTTCTTAGAAATATTTCATAGTAATGTATGCAAGTGTGATAGTCTACAGAGCTGTTACATAAGAAAGAGCCTTTGTAACAACTATACACAATTGTTTGGGGTATTCAAGTACTTTTAGTTGAGCTGCAAAATATATGTTGTTTATATTATATATATTCGAACCTCTTCTGAGAAGTTATAAAAATTTATCTAGAAAGCCAATCCAAGGAACAAACAATATAAAATGTTGCTGTACAAATTGTTAGGATGATGCTAAATACAGCTTATATTGTACCTGGCATAGTTCCTGTTCTAAATCAGAGAATATCTATAATAATATGAACAAAATTGAGATGATAATATATGTAAAGCATGCTGGAAAAATGCTCCAACCATTAAGAACACTGGCTGATGCCCTGAGTTTAATTCCCTAAGGTAGAAGTCAGAATATGACTCACACAAGTTTTCTGAACTCCCAATCCTCTTTGGATATGTAAATGCCAGTATACACTTTTCCCTTCCTCCCTTCCTCCCTCTCTCTCTCTCTCTCTCTCTCTCTCTCTCTCTCTCTCTCTCTCTCACACACACACACACACACATAGACACAGACACATACGCCACACACACAGCAAGATAAAATATTTTCTTTTTTCCTTGTTTTTATTGATTTTTATTAAGCTCTACATTTTTCTCTGCTCCCTTTCCTGCCTCTCCCCTCCCCTTAACCATCCCCTAAGTTCCCATGCTCCCAATTTACTCAGTCAATCTTGTCTTTTCTACTTCCCATGTAGATTAGATCTATATAAGTCTCTCTTGGGTTCCTCATTGTTGCCTAGGTTCTCTGGGATTGTGATTTGTGGGCTGGTTTTCTTTGCTTTATGTTTTAAGCCACTTATAAGTGAGTACATCTGATACTTGTCTTTCTGTGTCTGGGTTACCTCACTCAAAATGATGTTTTCTAGCTCCATCCATTTTCCTGCGAAATCCAAGATGTCATTTTTCTCTACTGTGTAGTACTCCATTATATAAATGTACCACACTTTCTTATCCATTCTTCTGTTGAGGGGCATTTAGGTTGTTTCCAGGTTCTGGCTATGACAAAAAATGCTGCTATGAACATAGTTGAGCACATGTCCTTGTGGCACAGTTGAGCATCCTTTGGATATATACGCAAAAGTGGTATTATTGGGTCTTGATGAAGGTTGTTTCTTTTTTATTTTTTTAGAAATCAGACATTTAAACATTTAGTCAACTGTAGGTGTGTACAGAACTGTAAAAAACAAACAAACAAACAAACAAAAACTCAGTATGGCTCAGTGGGCTCTGTGTCTTCTCTTGATGGCTGTCATTAGGACGGGAGCTTCTTACAGCAGTCAGCATTCACCATCTGCTCTTCTAAAGTGGGGACCTCAGACTGGACACATAGGTCCTTGTATACAATTGGAAGAGAGGATGTACCAGATGTACAGCAACCATAGCAAGATCATTCAGGAAAGACTCCAAGAATTCACTCAAAAGATGACAAAGATCAGCCTTCTAGAAATGGAGCTCAAACAAGTCTGCCAAACTGTGGAAGGTTGTTTCTTAATTTTCTAAAAATAAAATATTCAAAAATTTATAAAAAGAGGATAGATAGAAATAAAAAACATACTTGCATGTTTCTGTTCACAGATAAGTGTAAATAAATACATGCATACTGTAATTATTCTAATTGTCTGAGCTAGTGTTTATCCAACTGTTTATATATGTGTATTAGTCAGTATATATTTGAGAAAATAAATTATAAAATACTGAATTATAAATCCTTCAAGTACTGAACTTGTGTCCTTTTTTACCTGTTTAGGTACTTTCTTTACTTATGTTATCATTGATATATATTTGCCGAAAAAAAAAATAGATAGATGAGATGGATGGGGAGATGAATGAAATAATGCAATAGATATTTTATGATCAATGATTTTAGGACAATAATGTAAACCGATCCATGAGTTGTGAACCTTGTCAATCAGTGTGGTTACCTAAGTACAGTTGTGATTGAAAGCCACATTTAAAGGACTTAGGAAAGTTCGTATTTGAATGGTATATTGTCTCTCATTAACACCAGTCTTATTTTTCCAAAACCAAGTAATAGTATAAAATGTGAAATTGTACAAAATGTTATAAGCCATTTAAAGATTAAAAAGTATTCTTTAATCTGAATTTTTTCCAATGACTATAATTTATTTTCTTTCCCTTTATTATTCCTAGCCAGTAATTTAAAATTAAAAATAATGCTACAAAAATGAGGCATTTAAAAAACAAATCTTTTGATAGATTAAATTTTCTTATTTGATCCTCTTAATTGTCATTACATATTATTTAAACTGATGGATCCAGTTGGGGGTGTTTGCTTTACATACTAAATGTCTATTAAATAAATATTTATTTGCTTCCATTAGACATAAAAATCTGAAAAGACATCTTTCTATATAAAGTAAAAAAGGTAATATCACATATCAAGCCAATCATAAAAAGTGTCCTAAAAATTTATGCATTAGCAGGTTTTAAGAAAGGTTTGTAAAATCAAATATTAATAACATTAATATTACTCTTTTTGTATCCTATCTGAGAGGTGATATTTATGTTCTGCTTTTTCAGAATGATTCCACATCCTCATAAAAAATAAATAGCAAAAATTATATATTTCATATTATTTATTTGCAATTAAATATGGACACATCTATCATTAAAATTTAACACACAATGAAATTTCATGTGCTAAAGTTGGAGATAATATATAGTTATGTCACTACATGTATTTTTAAATTATTTTGCATTGCCGGGTTGTGGTGCCATGTGCCTTTAATCCAAGCACTTGGAAGGCAAAAGAAGGTACACCACTCTGACATAAAGTCCAACCTGGTCTACAGAGAATTCAAGGACAGCCCAGGCTACACAGAGAATCTCTGAATCAAAAAATTGAAGTTAACCAACAAAAAAAACAATAAAACAAAAACAACATATATATATATATATATATATATATATATATATATATATATATGAACATTTGTATCAATCTTGACATTAGAATTTAATCTAAAATTAAAGAGGTAAAATAATATTATTACATAATGTAAATTCTATTTTAAATTAAACATTTGTCAATTGACAAGAAATTCAGGATTCATTGCATATAGGAGGTAAGAAAGATCCCTCATCCCATTAATATTTTTATTCTTTGTCCAAATGTGCATTTTATTTGTATCTCATTATCAAAGGACAAAATTCCACTATTATTTAGCATATTACTATCCTAGTATAAACTAACACCTTTTAGAAAGGAGAATACTAATAGTACTGTAATTGTATACTGTTCCTCTAGAAAATAAGAAATTCCTATCATTCATCAATAACCTTAGCCATTATGTAGGGAACTGCAACATATTAGATATAGATATCCTACTTCATTGCTTTATGAGAACAAAAAATATGTAATGTTTTAAGCTTTACACTTTGCGTTTTACCCAAGTAAATGATCATTCAAAGTAAATGTGAATGATTGGTTTCCACTGAGCGCCTTTTTCCAAAAGAACCTCAAACTTGTCACTCAGTTCTTTGTTTCCATTTTTCTGGGTTTTTCAGTAAAGAGCACCACTCGTCGATAATTCTGAAATACTGATGTTCATAAATTTTACCCTTTTCATTACTTCTGCTCCTTGGTGAGTTAATTGTCCACTTTCCTTTGTAGGTTATGCAAGAAAAATATTTTCCCATCTTTCTATATAAATATTTTATTCAAGTTATACTTCAATCCTTTCTTTCTAAGATCTCCCAATGGGTACTCCATCATTTGAGTTAGTACACCTCAGTATAAACAAAAAGGAAAGTGCTTTTAGTGTCTTTATAACAAGACCAAGTACAAAGCTTGCTAGAGTATTGGGTACTTAAATAACATAACTGTGTCATTTTTTAATTGAAACCATAGAATATCACATTATATAAGTTCTATCTTAGAGTTAGTAAAGCATGCCAAACACATCAGAAATATTATGAAGAAAAAAATACCTTGAAAGGATTTTCCAAAAAGTTAAAACATTTTATCATCATATTCAAAATAACAGGCCAAGAGCTAAAGCACACTCAGACCCAAAGTATAACATTTTCTAACATAATAATTAGAACTAACATTTACAATTATTGTAAATAGGCCATACCTACAATATTGATTCATATAAGCCATTTATCCAATGTATTTTTTTAAACAATTGGTAAGAGAATGATTTTAGGCTCTCAATGTACTAATATGGAAACCACAGCTGTACTCTTAACCATTCCTCAAAGAAATTACAACAGTCAGAAGATAGTTGGCTCACCTTGTGTGTTAAGAACTATTCTGAGTTTCCAAAGTAGTTGTAATAGCTCACATTCCCACCAGCAATGGGTGAGTGTTCCCCTTACTCCATGTCCTCTCCAGCATAAGCTATCATTAGTGTTTTTAATCTTAGCCATTCTGTCAGGCATAAGACGGCATCTCAGAGTTGTTTTGATTTGCATTTCCCTGATAGCTAAGAATGCTGAGCATTTCCTTAAGTATCTTTTGCCCATTTGAGATTCTTCTGTTGAGAATTCTCTGTTTAGTTCTGTGCCCCCTTTTAAGTGGGTTATTTAGAATTTTGATGTCTAATTTCTTTATATATGTTGGAGATCAATCCTTTTTCTGATGTGGGTTGGGTGAAATTTTTTCCCATTCAGTAGGCTACCTTTTTGTTTTATTGACTGTTTCCTTTGCTTTACAGAAGCTTCTCAGTTTCAGGAGGTCCCATTTATTTATTGTTGCTCTCAGTGTCTGTGCTACTGGGGGTTATATTTAGGAAGTGATCTCCTGTGCCCATGCATTGAAGACCACTTCCCACTTTCTCTTTTATCAGGTTCAATGTGATCTGATTTAGATTCAGTGACAACTGCTGAATTATTTGGAGTTGATCTTGAATCCTGCCACATCACTGAAGATATTTATTAGCTGTAGGAGTTCCCTAGTAGAGTTTTTGGGGTCACTTCAATATACTACCATATCACTGCAAATAACAAAAAATTTGACTTCTTCCTTTCCAATTAGAATCCATTTCATCTCCTTTTGTTGTCTTATTGCTATAGCCAAAACTTCAAGAATTATGTTGAAGAGATATTGAGAGAGTGGACAGCCTTGTCTTGTTCCTGATTTTAGTAGATTCACTTTGAGTTTCTCTCCATTTAATTTGATGTTAGTGGTCAGCTTGCTATATATTTCTTTTATTATATTTAGATATGTTCCTTGTATCACTGATTTCTTCAAGACCTTTATCATGAAGGGGTGTTAGATTTTGTCAAATGCTTTTATAGCATCTAATGAAATTATCATATGGTTTTTCTTTCAGTTTATTTAAATGATGGATTACAGTGATAGATTTTTGTATGTTGAACAGCCCTGCATCTCTGGGATGAAGTTGACTTGATCAGGGTGGATGATTTTTTTGATACATTCTTGGATTCGGTTTGCCAGCATTTTATTAAGTATTTTTGCATCCATGTTCATGAGTGAGATTGGTCTGTAATTATTTCTTCATTGAGTCTTTGTGTGGTTTTGGTATCAGGGTAACTGTAACCTCATAAAAAGAGTTTGGCAATGTTCCTTCTGTTTATATTATTTATAACACTTTGAGGAGTATTGGTATTAGCTCTTCTTGGAAGTTCTGGTAGAATTCTGCACTAAAACAATTTGACCCTAGACTTTTTTTGGTTGGGGGGTTTTTCATGACAGTTTCTATTTCTTTGCTGTTTATATGTCTATTTAAATTGTTTTCCTGGTCTTTATTTAATTTTGGTGTATGGTATCTATCTAGAAAACTGTCCATTTCTTTTACATTTTCCAATTTTATGGAGCACAAGTTTTTGTAGTATGACCTAAAAATTCTCTGAATTTCCTCAGTATGGCAGTTTCTCAGAAAATTTGGAGTCAACATACCTCAGGATTCAACAATATCACTCTTGGGCATACACCGACAATATGCTCAATCATACTGCAAAGGCATTTGTTCAACTATGTTCATAGAAGCATTATTTGTAATAGCCATAACTTGGAAACAACCTAGATGCTCTACAGCTGAAGAATGGATAAATAAAATGTGGTACATTTGCACATTAGAGTACTACTCAGTGGTAAAAATTAATGACATCTTGAAATTTACATGCAAATCATGGAAGTAGAAAACATTACCCTGAGTGAGGTAACCCAGACCCCAAAAGATGAATATGTTATGTACTCACTCATCAGTGGATACTATCTATAAACAAAGGAAATTGAGCCTATAGTTCATGATCCTAGAGAAGCTAAGTAATAAGGTGAACTCTAAGAAAAATGTATATAGATCCACCTGGAAAGTGGAAACAGACAAGATGGCCTGACAAAATTGGGACCATGGGGATGGGGGAAGAAGGGAGTTTGAAGGGAAAGAAAACGAAGAGAAGGGAGGGGTGAGGAGTACCCGAGGGAATGGGATAGCCAAGAAGAAGGAAGAACAGAGATGAGAGCAAGGATAGAGATATCATGATTGAGGGAGCCATTATAGGATTAGCAATAAATTTAGCTCTAAGAAGTTCCCAGCAATCCACAGGATGACCCCAGTGAAGACCCGAAGCAATAGAGGAGAGGGGGCCCAATCTTGGCTTTCCCTGTAATGAGACTGATGAATATCACCATAGAACATTCATCCAGCAACTGATGGAAACAAAGGCGGTGCCCGCATCGGAGCACTGACATAAGCTCCCAAAGTCTAGTTGAAGAATGGGAGGAATGAGAATATGAGCAAAGACGTCAAGCCCATGATGGGTACAGCCACTGAAACAGTCTACCTAAGCTAATGGGAGCTTACCCACTCCAATCAGTCTGGAAGAAACAAGCAAATGACCAAACTAGGCCCTCTAAATGTAGTTGACAGTTGTATGGCTGGGGCAGACTAAAGGGCCACTGGCAGTGGAACCAGGATTTATTCCTACTGCTTGTACTGGCATTTTGGGAACCTATTCTCTTTGGATGGGCACCTTGCTCAGCCTAGATATAGTAGGGAGGGCCTTGGACCCTCCACAAAACAATGTGCCTTACCATCTCTGAGAATTGGTTGAGGGTGGGGTGAGAGCATATGTGGATGGAATGGGACGGGGGATGGAGTGAGAACTTGGATTGGATGCTTAATGAAATAGGATATTTTGTTTTCTTTTTAAAGATAATTAAATAAAAGGGAAAAAAATAATCTTGGCCCTCTAAACTTTAATTATTTAGCTGGAACTTATAACATTGCTCAGGAAAGAAATAAAACAGAATGGGTGTGAAATGGTCAGTGCAGTCACTACCACACAGTAGCAGCTTGTGTTCTGAACCTTCCCAAACTTCCCAGGCTGACTGCCAGAATATATATATTAAGAGGAATGTCATGTTTTTTTCAGTTGCTTAATCACTAGTGAGCCCACCAGGTTACAATGGATTGTTCCAAATCCGTGATCAGACACAGGGCTTGGGTTGAATTCAGTGGGTCAGAAAACAAAATGACAAAACAAACAAAAAAAACTGACTTCAATGTGTAAAAGGAATTTTAGGAAGAATGGAAAATTGAGAGAATCATGAGGTGATAGTAAGTAGAATGTATAATATGTATTTAGGAAATTGTCAAATATATATTTCGATTTATATAAAAAGAGATAAAATGAAATATTTGTGGAGCCTCCATGGGACCAAACTAGGTCCTTCAAATGTAGGAGACAGAGGTGAAGCTTGAACAACTTGAGGGGCTCCTGACAGTAGTATCATGATCTATCCCTGGTCCCAAGCTACCTTGTTGGAGTACATTCCCTTGATGGGATGACATGTTCAGTCTTAACGCAGAGCTCAGAGGCCTGGTACAGATCCAACTTACTGCACCAGGTTTTGTTGAGTCCCCATAGGAGGCCTTACCCATTGAAAGAAGTAGAAGAGGGGTGGGCTTGTGGACTAACTGGGAGATGGGGTGAGAGGAAAAATTATTGTTGAAATTAAAAAAATGAAATATTAATATTGATGTGTTAAACCTTTGTGACTCATTATAAATAGAAAATTTATAAGAAAATATAAATATTTCTTCAGTTTCTTTGTTTTTCAAGACTCTGAGTACAATATTCTTCCTCCTTTTATTTCCTCCAAATACCTCTTATTGCTCTTTTTAAAATTCATACCCTCTTTTTTTATTAATTGTCATTTCATGCATATATATATATACATACAGACATACATAGGAATGTATATATTACCCCTAAATATATATAATATATAATACATATTATTCCTACATGTAGCCTACTCCATCTGTATGATATTTTTTGTATGTATGTTTACAGAGCTGACCAATTGATATTGAATAGTCAATCCAAGTGCTCACCCATGAGGAATACTATTTCTTGATAGGAAGTGGGCTTTATTGAAGAGCATGAAAAATATGCTGGGGTCTTATCTAGAAACTATACAGGGAGAACAGAAATTAAATATATTATGACAGAATTATAGATTAATATAGATTGTAGAGAGATACACTAGTTCAATGATTTACTATGGAAAAATGTGGACTTAAATTTTGATTCCCAGTACTCATGGAAATAGACCAATATGACTATGCACACCTTCTATCCCAAGGCAAGGAAGACAGACAGATGGAGCCCTTGGCCTTGCTGAGCAGTCAGACTAGCAAATGTATGAATTCTAAGTTCAATAAGCGATCCTGTCTCAGAAAGCTGAAAAGAGGGTCAAGAAGAAAATCATCTCAAAACACCTTCTGGCCTACACAAGCCAGATCTATATTTGGTCACATCATGAACATGGGCAGTCACAACACCACACACACACACTATGATATAGTGCTTCTTATGTATTATTGATCATGTTTAGAGAAGTAATCTCAAAATATTCTATTTTGTTCAAAAATGTGAAAAATTGAAAAGAACAATTAATGGTAGAGGAGTTTATAAAAACAGTGTTTGAAATGAAGAAAGGTTTGCCGTGAATTTAAAAAGAATACATTAAAGAGAAAAGAGGGATCGGGGAAAACGTGAGACACAAATCACAGCACATGCATAGATTAAGACACACAGAGTACTTTAATCAAACCAAAGCTATTACCAAATTTAGAAGAAGAAATGGGGTGAACTAATTTATTAATTTAAAATGCCATCACTGCTGTTATATAAAAGATTAAAATTGAAAATGGGTTGTATAGAAGATTTGAGAAGAAACTAGGGGCAGGTATTAGTGACAAAAGCTATGGTTTAAAATGGAAGTGGTCACTGTTCAAAGGCAGCTTATAGTAGATGATAAATCTTGCTGGTGAGCTGGAAGTGGCATTGGAGAAAAAGGAAGACTCAAAGCCAACACTACCACCCTGAGGAAAGAATCACTGAGTAAACTGTTCTTCCGTATACTGTAATGGCAGAGATGGGGCAAGAAGTTGCTGAGAAAGAAATTATGTAATCATTGGAATAAACTAATAAATATCACACTATTTTAGGTAGTTCCACATATTGGAAGAAGGTCCCCCAAACAAAAATATGACTTCTTCAGCATCCACTCTAGAAGACTCTAAACCTCACATAATTCACTTCAAACTATTTAGCAACTCAAGAATAAAATAACTTAGAATTTTGTTCATAGTTAAATGTTCGTTATGTTATTTTACAAGTTCACATAGTTAACTTTTATTTCAAAACCATGCTCCTTTACAATCAAACAAAAACTAAAAGAGGAAAAAACATAGGCCCTAAAGTACCTGTATTATTTAAGAGCAGACTCCATCCCTTACAACAGCTGAATTATTAATGTTATCATCAAAGTCAATGTCCAGAGACTATGTTCTCTGATGCCATCTCATGCCATTATTCAACTCCACTCAGCAGAATACCTCCAGCATAAGATGAAAAACCTATTTTCTCTTCCTCCTAGGCCCCATAGCATCCTTTCCTATGATCCCCAGGGTGCCTATGAGAGTCTGTTTGAGGTTGAAAGGTCTGTGTCTTTGCCACAGGGTATCTCTGAGTCAGTTAAAGGCAATTGAGAACTTGCCTCTTCCCTTCCTGAGATTTCCGGGCTCTAAGATTTTTCTCAATCCAGAAATAATAAAGATGCTACCTGCATGTACCATGGCAAAAACTGCTTTGTATAAAAGAATAAAATTAATCTGAAATTGTATCTCTAACCAAAGTATAGAGAAAAAAATGAAAAATAACATGAACAAAATTAACTACTTCAAGAAAATTGAAATCAGATAGAATCACTCAAAATACCTGGTACTTAGTAGTTTTATTGTGTAGATCTGTATTCTGCTGTATTTAGAAAAATTGGAAAGATAGATTTCATCATGGTTACAAGAATGCCAGTCTCTGAGAATGATGCCCCAGGTTTCAATGATAGTTCTATCTACTGCCAGCTCTATGAGTGTGTTCATGCTATTTTATTCTCAATGCCTGTATCCATGTACATAAAACAGTTATATTAACTTTTGTTCTTTGTATATGTTGGCAAGTACTGTAGACAGATGTCAGAACCTTAATGGTAAACAACGACCCTTGTGGAAAGTTAGAAAATAATAGGAATGGGTTAAAAGAAGATGTAAGAGCTAGCTAGGAATATGCTAGAGTCACTGGCCAAACAGTGTGGCAACTAATAAAGTTTCTGTGTGATTGTGGCTGGGGCAGCCAGAAAACGAACGAGCAGTCTACACGCAGAGAATGGCATGCCAATGTGGGCTGACTACATGCACACACAACTTGAGAGAGCTTGGGAAGGAATTCTAAACACAAAAATATCAGAGTTACATAAGGCTTCATGGTAGCAGCATTTTCTCAGTTGGGCTTTGTTTGCTAGAAGCAAGCAAAGGGCTGATTCTTATAAGAGAAAGCTTTCTAACTCAGCAGTAGCAGCCAAAACATTGCAGCTCCTTTAAGAAGGCTTCCTGGTTTGTGGTAGTTGGAGAAACAACTCTGGCTCTTTCAAGAGGCTAAGCACTTGAATGCTGTTTGTGGGTAGCACTTTGCAAGTTACTTCATGGCAACATGGGCCAACTACTTCTGTAGTTGAAGTAGTAAGGACAGCTCCCACCCAATGATCTCAGAACTGGTGGTAAAAGTACCACCACCTATTGGAAGACTGAGAGTGCTGGAGCCAGCGTCCAGGGCCAATGTTTACCATTTTAAAAGCACTCATGATAAACAATGATTACAGATATGCAATAAAGACAGATTCAGACAAAAATAAACCTATAAATGGGTGAGACTGTGTTAAAAAATGTATGTAGGTTTGGGAAAGGGAAGAAAAAAGTTTAAAAAAAAGTCTTTAAAGAGGCAGAATCAGAGTATAGACAGTCATAGATTAAAGAAGTGAAGATAATAAGATAAATATTAAACTTGTGCAAAAGTAATAGAGTAAGAAAAATAAGCCATATAAAGATGCAATATACACAGAGAGCCTGGGTTATGTATATTATTGTGTTTTGTTTGAATTTTTTGACTGAGAATAAGCCAAGTACAGTGAAACATTTCATTGTAGAGGCTGCTAACCTGAACCAACATATATATTTTAAAGGAATCTTGACTTCAAACTTTGGGTCTAAGGTTGGTTTGGAAAAGAGGTTCTGCTTTTGTTTACACAGCAGATGTAAACCTGTGGATTCTTTCAAGGCTATTTGGTTAAATGGCTTCGTGAACCCTAAAAATACTTCACTCAACAAACAGCAGGATGTAGTTTGGAGAAAATAATGCCCAAATTCTCTAAGAGATTGTTTAGAAATGTTTGTTTACATTTAAAGAGGGCTATGCTATAGAGATTAATACTTTGCATTGATATGGATCTTGGTTTATGATACAAATTTAAAGTTATTTTTTAATTAATTAATTTATTTATTTATTAAAAATTTCCACCTCCTCCCTTCCTCCCATTTCTCTCTCACTTCCCCCCTCCCCCTCCCCCTTCCTCTCTAGTCCTAAGAGAAGTTAGGGTGCCCTGCCCTGTAGGAAGTCCAAGGCCCTCTCCCCTCCCTCCATCCAGGTCTAGGAAGGTGTGCATCCAAACAGACTAGGCTCTCAAACCCAGTGCCATTATCATTGGCTTCTCAGTCAGCCCTCATTGTCAGCCACATTCAGAGAGTCCGGTTTGATCACATGCTCATTCAGTCCCAGTCCAGTTGGCCTTGGTGATCTCCCATTAGATCAGTCCTACCATCTCTGTGGGTGGACGTACCCCTCATGGTACTGACTTCCTTGCTCATGTTCTCCCTCCTTCTGCTCCTCATCTGGACCTTGGAAGCTCAGTCCAGTGCTCCAGTGTGGGTCTCTGTCTCTATCTCAATCCATCACCAGATGAAGGTTCTATGGTGATATTCATCAATGTGGCTATGGGATAAGGCCAGTTCATGCACCCTCTCCTCTGCTGCACAAGGACCTAGCTGGGGACATCTCCTTTGACACCTAGGAACCCCTTTTTATATGTACATTTCAGGTCCTGATTAAGGTATTGTGTTTGTGCAGCTCATTTAATAAGTAATATATAATTAAAAATATAGGTTAATAGATAGTCATCTATAATAGTCAAGATTGTAGTCATGTTAGTTAAGTTTTCTAGATGTACAGAGATATATTTCAGATGAAAAAAGTATTCTTCAAACCTTGCAAAGATGAACAGAATATGTCATTTAAAATGTTTTACAACATCAGACTTTTCATGACAATGAGACACATCTGCTCCTGGCAACACCCATCTATTTCAAAAGGATGATGGGCATCAAAGAGGTTCCTTATGGGGTCTGTTAGCCATTTAGGCAAGAAACTGCTCTTGCCTGGACTGTTTGATGCTGTGCTGTATGAACAGGGCATGCCGGACCCACAGAAAAATGACTGCTGAACTTTCCTAAAGGTGAGACAGTCCTTTGGGGTTCCTGCTTCATGAAAGAGACTGCCCGACATTCTCCAGGACACAGAAGAAAGTGACTGACAAACTGCCAATATAGGCAGTCTTTGAGATTTCCTACTTCATGGAAAATTCTGCTAGATTCTGTAAGCCTATAGGCTGAAGATGAATGCCCCACCATTACAGAAGAACTATAGGTAACTGTCCAGGCAGCAATATGTCTCTGTCAATTCTAAAGTTTTAGAAGTTGTTTACAATGCACTTACTGTCTACTTAGGTAATATTATATCCTTCTAGGGTGTTTGATAAAGTTGAAGAATATATAGTTATAATTTTCCTTAGTTATGATAAAAGATAAAGTAGAAATAAATAGTATAATTGTAATTGTTGCTTGATACATTTTCCAGTTGCAAATTTATAATCTTAAATATAAATATTACACAGGAAATGGTGGTGTATATTTTTAAACTCAGTATTTGGAAGACATAAAATGGTGGGTGCCTATGAATGTAAAACTATCTTGATTTACATAGCCAATTTCAGGCCAACCTGGGATACAGTGAGAACTAGTTTGTTTGTTTTGTATTTGTATTTGTCTTTATTTGTTTCTTCTTCTTCAAATTTTGTGATTGTGTTTATATATATATATATATTTTGCAATGAAGCTCAGAAAACTAGGAAATGAACTTAGGGGACAGATCCACAATATTGTATTTTGTGTGTTCATTCAAAATTTCTAATGTTTAGTTTTTCTGGCTATATCTTTATGGACACAATAAGAAATATTTATTTTATAAATTACTTTGGAAAACCTTGGCCTAGTGAAGTCCATAAAGTTATCTGTCACACTGCTGTAAAAATTTTATATATTCTCATGGCCAATGTTTTCTCTAAGGGCATGAAAATGCCCTTTTTAATTATTCAACAGTCATGAAGTTTAGGAAAAGTCCCATAGAGAAATCATAGACTTTAATTAACCAAAAGATGAAGAAGCTTCTGGCCTCAGTTAGATAGTAATGCAAATTTCGATACAATAAATACTACAAAAAATATGGTACGAGAGCCAATGATCTAGAACTATATTAAAAGAGGAGGAACAGTGCCTATGAGGTTACAGAAAGTCTTCTTACAGAATTTATCATTTGATATGAAATGTGAAAGACAAAAGGAGTTTTCATATTGAACTAAATGAAACTGCTAGATTCATTATCTTTCCTTTACTTTGTGGATATATTCATAAAATTCACTATACAGGTGAGTATTGCAGGTTCCTTTTTAATAGTCTATTCAAATAATCCTGGTATAGAAATTATAATTAATTGTGTTGGAATTTATTCCACTTATTATAGTTTTTTCATAGGCCTGAAACATTCTTTTTGGGCTGTAGAAATCCCACATCTACTCAAATTTTATGAGTTGATGAATTGAACAGATGGATAATATCACTCATTATATTATAAGAAGGTGACAATTTCTGTATTCTGGAAAATTTATATTCTGAAGTCCATGGTAATGTTTTCTCTTCAAGTCAATGAATCCTACTTTATTTTTCTTAATTCTTAACATTCACATAAAAGAAATATTTATTAAATTAAAATGTGTTATTTTCAAGAAAATAATTGAATATTATTTTAAGATTAACTGTATTTGCTCAATTTTCCTTTTTTATTGCTTTATAAATAATACCATTCAAAATTTCCACTTCCTCCCTTCCTCCCACTCCCCTCTCCCTTTTCCCCCTCCCCCTCCAGTCCTAAGAGAGAGCAGGGTACCTTGCCCTGTGGGAAGTCCAAGGCCCTCCCCCCTCCATCCAGGCCTAGGAAGGTGTGTATCTAAACAGACTAGAATCCCAAAAATCTTGATCTTAGGAATCCTATGACTCTAGTTTTGTATATAATTTCTTAGTTGTTATTTGGTTTGTTTTGGTATTTTTGAAAGAAGGTCTCACTGTGTAGCCCTGACTCCTGAAACTTATTTTTTAGGCCAGATTTGCCTTGAAATCAGAGATCTGCCTGCCTCTGCCTCCCAGGTACTGGAATTAAAGGCATGCCCCACTACATAGGCCAATGAATCTAGTTTTAAGCAATACTGGAATTTTTTTTAGATTTATTTGTTTTGTTTTATGATCATAAGTATTATGCCTATGCAACACATGCTTGCCTGTTGCCTATCAGAAGTCAGAATAGAGCTTCATATTTGCTGGAAAATGAGTTATGGATCATTATGACATCCGACATAGAGCTTGGAATTAAATCCATTCTCTACAAAAGCAACAAATGCTCTTAACCACTGAGCTAGCTTTCAAGGCCCTTTAAGCAGTGTTTTTATGAGGATGAAATGTGAGTTTTCCAATTCTTGACATGGTATTCAACATTATCATTCAATAAATCTCTGGCCAGTAATTGACAAATACAGTCATAAGCCCCCAAAGACAATATTTTCAAGTAGATTTTATGATGAATTTCTGCCTTTTTATATCAAAAATAATGTATTGAAATAGCTAACATGCTATAAAAATACCTGGATTAAATGGTTTATGTCTACGTTTATCACTACGAACATAACTAAGTGCTTAATTTCAGTGTCAGTACTTCTTCAACCATTCAAACACAAGTCTGTCCCACTAGACTTTCTTGTATCTACAGTCGCTAGTAAGAAGGAGGGCAAGAAAACCTTCTCTTTAATAAAGAACTCAAATCGTGCTTCTGATATTGATTTCACCAGCATCATGTCATGTAGTCTCACATTAAGCAAAATTATCATCATTAAGTCTCTCGATATCCATTTGCCATAGGTGTTAAATCAATCGAAAACTCATTGTATAATTAGACTGACCTTTGAGGCTTATGGTAATAGCTTGAGTGAGAAGTCTGTGGGAAATACATTTTTTGAAAATCAATATGTTGGATTGTCTGGTTTCTCTTCTATTTATTACGTGCAGAGCAGTATTTTGCAGAGATGTTTCATGAGCATGGTATGAGAAACATCTTATTAAGCAGTATCTGCATTAATTTAGTGGGCAATGACATCTTGAATCAAGAGAGTTGGATGAGCTGAGACCTCCTGGGTCTTTTTATGCCTCTTGTTAGCAATGCCATTGCCATTTCCTAGCTACAAAAATTCAATATAGAAAACACTCTCCCATAAAAGTAAATATATCTTCCCATTGGCTCCATGTTGGGAGGCTGAAACCTATGAAAATAATCAGTTTGGAAGAATTCCCAAAGTTTCCATTGTTGCTGTCCATTGTTGAATGACACAAATGAAACACCCTTTCCTGTAATGCACCACTTCAAGTTAAATTGATACTTATACAGTTAGGGCACAACAAAAAACTTCGTAGGTTTAGAGTCCAGTGTCCAGAACAATCACACATTTTAAGTTCTCTTCATTTCACAAAGATAGATTTAGAGTAAATCTTTCATCTCCTCTAATCTCCACATATGGATTGTTGGTAGTTTTAAGATAACATCTGCATCCATTTTAGCCTTGATTTGATCTTTCAGAGACTTAAAACGGGATTCTCTGTGTTCCAAATTAGTATATATTATTTGTCAGGCCTTGGCAAAATCTAAAACTCGAAAAATTATTTTGGCTGAGCTCCAAATTTACTTCCCTAGTGACTTTTGATACACTAACCTGAAATATTATCAAGATCTGAAGTAAAGGAAAGAAAAATTGTGCTTCTTTGGTTGCCTTCTCTGGTGTTAACATAATTCAGCTCAGAATGATTTGAAGCCTTGATAAATCTTGTATTTTGAAATAGTGGACAGTCTATTTGAATTTCTTGCAGTATTTGATTCACTGACGTAGTATTTATTAAGCAGTTAATGTATAAAAGTAATTGTAGATAAATGGATAAAAGAGCAGAAAAGAAAATATGTTGGCCAACAACTCTTTGTGGGCACTACATTCTTACTATGTTAACTGGCCGAGCATCAAATCAATATGAACAAAGAAGAAAACGATTCAGAGATAAAGTAATGGATAGACTAGATGGGAAGGAGTGTCTGAGCTGGGGACTCAACCACTATTGAACTTTTGCTGTATTAACTTCCTTTTCACCAGTGTTTTCTTCTTTTTCAGTCTGGGATTCAAGATCAGACATGCTTAAGAAACCTCCTAGACCAGTGGATCCCCCACTCTCCATCTCTGTATCTCCAAGGACTCCTTGCCAATGAGAGACTAAGCTGAACATGGAATCACCTTTTTCTGTGTTGTTCAGTAGAGTGGTCAGATACACTATTTCTCTCAGAAACCTGAAAGTTTTGCTTTCAAGTGGAAACATGTATGCAGCAATTTATTTTCCTTCTTTAGACTCATAGTATAGACGGATACAGTAGAAAATAATTGTGTAAAACTTCTTTGCGTATACTATATGTTTCTCTATAGCAAAATTTCTATATTTTATTTTTGAAGAAATTGTCCCCCAATATTCTAGTGTGTGTGTATTAGTTATCTCCCTTCTGTCTTGAACAAATTCCATCTGTAATTTTACTATCATCATTACAAAAGGACATCTTTGAGAAAATCATTGTTATCCCAGGAATACAGGCAAAATGATATAAGAGATTACGGAAAATAACAGAATTTATGTATTTCTTATAGAAAGTCTTTGAAAATAGGAGAAACTTTCAATACTTTAGGTTAAAAGTAATTACCCATGGAGATTAATATTGGTATGTGTGAGTTCTAATCTTTGTATAAAACAGACTGGAAGGAAAATTGAAGAAAATTTTATTTTATGAACAATTTAGTTCATACACTATTTGTACACTCAACTTCAAAAACCACTGAAATTCTGTATAGTATTGGATACACTTGAACAAGGGGAAATTTATTAAATCAGTAAAGCAAGATAAAATCATTCTTCGGAATCTAAGCAATAGCCAAATAAAAATCAACAAAGAAAAAGTAATTTAGCTTAATAATCAGAACTAATATAATAATAATGATAATAGCTGACCTCTGTTTATTAGGTGTTATATATAGTATTGGGTATAAGATTTATCATCTTGATTAAATCCTCTAGACCCATCAGCACCAATTTGCACATGAGAATACTGAACTGTAGAGACTTTTGCATGGTTATAAAGAAATATGATTTGCATGGCTATAAAGAAATAAATTTATTAATATATACCTCTCATAAGTTTTCATTTAGTTACAGCAGTTCAGAATGTGTAACAGTGTTTTAAACTGTTATATACTGATTCCTAAGGAGAATGGAATACTTCTATCCCTTGTTAATTAAAAGGAATGCAAGAGAATAATTTACAACCATTTCCCAGGAAATGTTGCATGTTAAAATCTAGTTCTTCAGTTCACATTTGTATTCGATAATATTTTCATTACAACTATTATAACTTGGCCTCGCTATATATTAATTTTCTTAATCAACGTCTAGTAACATGAACTGCTTGGCCATAATTAAGCAATATGACATGACAAGCTGCGCCTTTCAGGATGGTTACTGGATTTTGTAATTTCATAATAAACTCTAGTGATGTTCTATATTCATTATACACATTAATAGATTCTGTACACATTTAATTATCCTTTATATTGATATTCCCATAACTTCTAAGCAGTTCTGCTTGAATAACATCAGTATTTGAACACAAATTTACTAACAGGGCAACAGTATTCAAATAATCAGTGCTCTACACTAGGATTAAAGCCACTTTTTGGCCAGTGTACTTTTTTACAGGTACATAG
Organism: Microtus ochrogaster; assembly: GCF_000317375.1. Classification (NCBI taxonomy): domain Eukaryota; kingdom Metazoa; phylum Chordata; class Mammalia; order Rodentia; family Cricetidae; genus Microtus; species Microtus ochrogaster. The sequence continues at coordinate 3,975,015 of NW_004949123.1, read as the reverse complement.
GTGTAGGATTAATGATTAGATAAGAACACTATGAACAAATGTGTTTACACATATTCAAAACATATTATCGTATACATCATAATATTTATGTATGAACAAATCACATAAATAACAAATAAATACTAATTGTGATTTTTTGAATAGTTAACTACTTAGATTTAATGGATGTATCCAAAGAAGCCATCAAAAACAAAGACATTTGTTCTAAAAGTGAAAACCATAACAAATTTAAAAACTATTTATACTGTGTCCCTTTTCATTGACATACTCTGACTAGAGATAAATTCTCTACAAAATATTTTTAGAAAATTATGTTCAGATATAATTATAAAAATGATAATCACTAAACTTTATGTTGGTGAATTTTTAACCTTTTTAATGGTTTTATCTTTTATTTTATTTTTATTGTATATAACTACAATGGTTTTTGTTGTTGTT
>NW_004949123.1:3919319-3974477 GCF_000317375.1 Microtus ochrogaster | reverse complement strand
CTTTATTCAGTCATTTTCTTTACAACTGAAACTCTGGGAATTCAAAATTAACATCCTTGCCTGTGAGCTTCTTATACACACCGGAAAAAGTTTCCACCTTTTGCTCCACGTTGTTCTGCTGTGCTTTGTCTAAATGAACCTTTATGAGCCGGCTGCCATTCAGTTTCACACGGATCCTCTTTCCCACAATCTCACTCAGGAAGACCAAGTCCTCAAGGATGGCGTTGTGCACTGCAGTGAGCGTGCGGCTTCTGGGGCGCTTCTGCTTATTTTTCGTATGGCTTTTCCCAAGCTGGCTTGGGCAGAATCCTCCTCCGAGCAATGAAGACTAGGTGTTTCCCGCTGAACCTTTTCTCCAATTCACGAACCAGCCGGACTTGGATTTTTTTTTTTGGAAGAATTTCAGCTGAGGAACTAGTACAAAAATTATGATGGCTTTCCGGCCACCATCAACTTCAATTTCCTTGGCCACAGTGATGTTGAGCTCCCGCAGCTGCTCCTTGAGATCCGAGTTCATCTCCAGCTGGAGCAGCGCCTGAGAGATTCCAGACTCGAACTCATCCGGCTTCTCGCCATTGGGCTTGACGATCTTGGCGCTCGAGCTGACCATGTCTCGCCCTTACGGAGTGCCGGCTTGGAACAAGGCCCAGCTCTCTCGAGAACTGCTCATATCGACTACAATGTGTTTTAATCACATATATATCCTTCCTTTAATACCTTCTGAAGCTTGAGTAAAGTCTCTCCAATGTGTTTCATGTGAATTTCCTTGCTAGGAAAGGAATCTTCATGCTTTTCTAAATTTACAGATATACGTAAGACTTAAACTGATTTCAGGAGAAAAGAGAGCTTCAAAGGAGCCTGTTGGAAGCAGTTTTACCAACAGTAAACCTCAATATTCTGTTTTCACATGAATTGTAAAAGTGTGTATAACATACAGTTTGGGTGATTTACAATTTTTTCCTTTTTTGAAAAAACAGAATTTTGAAAATGTGAAGGAAGCTATTCAAAGTAGTTTAATAAAATAAAATGTTAAATAATTGACCTCTGGCCTAGTAATTCCTGATACATTCAGACTAGGTATATTTTATGAGCTTTTGGATTTTTGTCCCCATCGACTTCTAAAGGTCATGTGAATAAATGATTTAATGTTGGCTGTGTCATTAATGCCTCAAATTGCTTCCACAGATAATTTCTTATTTTGTGAAATCTTCTAGGTACAATGCCCATGTAGGCAGAGGTTAAGCTACATCTCTTTTGAGGGGAATACTTATCTACAAATAATGTGTTACACTGAGATTGTACAAATTTTAATTAAATATAACTCTCAAATTTTATGATTTCCCTGCAGTACTCTAAAACTCCTTTTGTAATCACCAAGACAGACTACTTACCATATACTTTTATAGAATAACTTGGTATTTTAGAAGTTTGCCTTCTATTATACATTTGTCAGATATGCTGAAAGGACACTATGAATTTTCTTGGGTTTAAAGAGAGGAAGCTAATTCAACATTTTAAAATATCTTTATCTTTTTTTTTAAATAATCCCTGATCCCTATTAATGGAATACTCTAGAGGGCACTTAAGTGCAAGTAGACCTCAGTTTTCAATGCATTACAACTCTATTTTCTTCCCAGAAAATAGAAGCTCGGTACATTTCCATCCTTATAAATTATAAACATACACTATCCCTTGTAACTGCACCAGAGCAGCATTCTTGGCTTGTCAGGTATTAATGGTGGCTCTTCTGTCTGCCCTTCAGCTGAGACATCAAACTGAGGTCTCATTCTATAGCTTCTAGAAGCTCCTGAAAGGGAATTTAAAAAATATCTCACCATGTTTTTCTTCAGAACAACCTTGGAGTCTTGTCCTCCGTTTTCAAAAATTGTACATGGGAGGCTGTGGTAAGTTCATACTTCATAGCTGAAGATGCCAATTTGGCTTTTATAGGGAGTGAAATTCCCAGGGTAATTTTAAAATTTGACTTGAAGGTGTTTTGAAATGATGAAGGCTAGTATAATATTTGATTCTGCTTCCTGATACTATCAGGAAAATAATCATATCTATGATACATTGAACAATAGCTTCTAATATACTTACATTTTAAAAAATACCCATAAAAGCTTACCTTTCAAGAAGTTGTTAGCTAGGTAAAAACGACATGGAGCATAGAAGCTCCCAATAATAAGAGATTACTTGTATGCTTAACATGCCATGTTAACTCTGAAACTTAGAAAGCAGATAGAAGTATTTGAGAAATTCAAGCATGACCTCATTTGTTCCATTCTAGTTTATTTTTTATATAATACTTGAATCATGCATGCTCTACTTTTTAAAGTTTTCAATTAATAATTTTCAAACATAAAAGTCAATGGAATATAATATTAAATATTAGATTTATCGCATAGTATTTTTATTTTTTTCTTTGATTGTAGACTCATTTATATGTGAAATACAAAAATTCACTTTTAGGAACAAAGAATAAATAATTAGCATGAGTTGCAGGGAATGCAAAAGTATCCCAAGTGGAGAAGTTTCAGTCAAAGACACAAAATCTGAACTAGACAGAAACACAAAGTTTAAGAGAATGACCATTCAATACAATGGATTACTGCCATGTTTCATAGTCTTGAAAATAGTTATTAAAAGATTTAGGTGTTTTTATTACCAAAAATAATTACATGCTATAATTGGTATGATAACTGGCTTGATCTAGCAACTGCAAAATCTATGTATAGACCAAGATACTTTGTTGTATTATTTCACAATATACTATACAAAATTTGTCAATGTAAAAAGTGGAGCAATTTTTAAAAATTGGAGTGAAAGAGCATCTACTAGAACAACTCAAAACACACTTCTTTTGATTCAGTGAAGAAAATCAAGCTCTTCAAGAATATAGATTTGGTTAATTTTTAACTTGACTACCATAAGTGAGAAATTGTGTTCTCACATGGCTTTATGACATAAAACAGAAAAAATAAAGTAATTAACAATTCCATTTATCTCTGCACATGAATAGTCAGAGGCAAATTCCTCTAGAGCAGATTCTCATTTCCTTGTATTCTCCCAGGTAACCAACATCGCACCTGCCATCTGACACATAGCAGGTACCAAGGGGCTGTGAAGTGTACTCAAGCATGAATGAAAGAGATCTGGAGCTTTTATTTTTAAAGAGCACTGTTTTAAATAAAGCTCTAAAGACCAAGAATCATAAAATCAAAGAAGGATAGATTTCTTCAAATATTCATTATCTCAGAAAGACACCACAATGTCTTTAAGGAATCTCAGGAGAAAGCTCTAGAGCTAAGTCAGCAGTTGTAGACCATGTCCTTTGGGCATCTACAATAAGAGTGAGATCACTTTTCTGATCTGTATCAAATAGTGTGTCATATTTTGTATTTCTTTCTAGTGACGATAAGAAATACTAAACATAACTTTCAGCTTTATAGAACAGCACATTTCAGTGAGCACTTAAGGAAAGAAGAGGATTTCTTCTTCGCCATCACTCTCTCTGCTGTGACTATTCAAAGAGGACAACCAATCCAAATCCATGACTTCTGGATACTGGGTTCAATTCTATTCTTCTACTCCCGTGCAATAAATAAGCTTTGTGTGATTTACATATACAGGATTGCTGGAATCATATGAAGACAGATACTCTGGAGTGAAGTAGAGAGCCATGTAGGATGCTATCACTAGATTCTTCCTAAATGGTACTAGTCTTGATTTCGAATTCATGAAATGATCTACATTATTCCAGCCTCTGATATTTAAAACACATAATCAAACTACAATTAGATGCTATCTATTTTCTAAGGACCAAATCAGTGATACAAAGCTGAAAGAATTTCCAAACATTTTAGAATGATTTCCTCCAGGAAATGGTGTGAGAGAAAGGATAAGGGCCCTCTATGTGATGCAGGAGTTCAGTTTCCACAATTGCAAACATAACTACAACAGACAAGTAGCTATTTCTAGGACATCACAGTTCTTTTTATAATTCTCAGTGTAGCGATCATGGTGAGAGACTGAATACAAACCTGTCAGGTGAAGCTCTAAGAAGGTGGGGAGCTTTCTGTGAAAAAACATTTTAAGAACACTTAATATTGAAAAATAATTGTATTATAAATATTTCATGCTGAGTTAGATTTTTCCAATATATGATCTCCCATGTGGAAATAAATTAGGAATTTTTGAAAGCTGCATGAACATTTTCAAGTTACTAGCAGAAAAAAAATATATTAATGGTACCCAAAGAGTTTGAACAATGAATAATTTCTAAAAAAAAAAAAAGACCTAATTCAGGAGAAGCATATAAAAAACAGACACTTGTATGTTCAATAACTGAGTGAAAAGAAACAGGTATCAATTGTGCTTTTTAATGGAAAAGTAAAAGGTGTCCCTTTATAGACAAATCCATTAGTGAATTGATGAAAATCCTCCATCCCAGAGTTTGGGAAATATTGTAGAAATGTTGCCTACTTTGCTCATAAATAAGTATAATGCTATAAATATGACATATGAACAATGAGAAAAAATCCTGTTACATAAAATTATGGAAATTATAATGATATGAAGGAAATTAATAAGGGAATGAGGATTCAAAGTACATTATTTTCAGAAGACCACTGTTATAAGGAATGGTGAAAAATTTTAGTCATTGCTATATTCTCTCTGAATGTATTATGGTAAAGAGATATCTAGAATGGACTGATTAAATAAATACATGTGTACCCACTCACAGAATCTAAGGAACAGATCAAGGTTTAAAAAAAAATCACTTGGGTACATAGAAATAGAAATGTACTAGCTAGAAGAGCAGAGATTTGGATCCAGGTCATCTGAAGTCAGAATCTTATCTCATGAAATAGTTCAAAACTATGACACTAAATATGTGAAACAAAATCCTTGTCACTTCACTTAAATTCCTAAATGCACAAGGATGAGCTTGATTATTTGAAAAAAAAAAGCACTTTTCAAAGAACTTGTCTAAAACCTATACAATAAATGAGCAACTTAAATAAGAAGAATTCAATTATTTTCATTAAATGCACTATAATTAAATACTCCGTTCTTTGCTCAGACTCTGCAAAGATGCACAGAAGTTTCAAGTACCAGGACCTCGGACCCCATACCTGCAGTGTTAAGAGATGCAGAGATCTTTAAAGGGAATAACATACTGGGAGGCCACTGGGAACACTGGCTTTTCATTTGATGAAGATACTCCTCTTAGATCCCCACTTTATCCAAGAGTTTCATCTCCACATACCTCACTTCTGTGATAGCAAAACTAGCCCAAATCAATGCTCTACTCTTGAGACTTTAGTAAACTTTTCTTTATTATATCTACATCTCATTACAGAAGTAGAAGAAAGACTAATAATGAGCTTGTTCTATAATAATAAAGACTCATTTCTACTAAAGTTGAAATTCTAAACTTATGATAGAAAATTTCAGTTGTTCACAAAAATTAGAAGTAGTTAATGAATAATCATCACAAATCGTTTTGATCATTACAAATGATCAAAATTTAGATATTAAATGAATTCTGCATGCCTAGTCAAGAATCTATATCTATAACTCTCTCTTCAAATTTCAGACATCTTAGAAAAATTATTCAGAGATCATTGTGGTAGAGGGGACAGAAAGATTATAAGATCCAGAAGATCAGGGAGTTTGATATCAGATTGTGTCTCTAGAAATGTCCAAAACTATACTCATGAAGTTTAACCAGACCAGCATGACTACTCAAGTATGAACTGAACATGGCTGACACCAATAGTCATGCCAAAGTGGATAACGAAAACCTATGAGTCTCCTACCATGTACAAAGATCTGTAGCCAGCTAAGAAGTGCTGAGAGTGCTAGAAATAGTAGTATCCATAGAAGAAGACACCAATTGATTATCTGACACCAAACGGTCAGCACTGAAAACATGGTGCAAGTAATACTATATGGACCAAGTAAGTTAGATTTCATAATGTATATGTATATACATATACATAGAAGCCATAAATAACAACTTGTAAAAAAAAGAGGGCTTTGAGAGAGAGAGTAATGAGGCTATTTAAAATAATTTAGAAGGAAGAAGGGAAGGGACACATTATAACTATATTGTAATCTTAAGAACAAAATTTTAACTTGAGGAAAGGGTTAGAGGGGAGTGGTATAAAACATAAACTTCAAGGCTTAAAATAGCTAATATACTCTTTTTTTCCACAACAACTGTCATTAGCTGTACATTACAAGATTGAGGTTGTCAATATTCTTCCATAGAAGACTTATGGGACTCCCATCCCTCATAGGTATTTATACAGTGATAACTCTCGTTGAGGGACTGAGAGATATTTCTTCAGTGCAGTAGCTATTGGTAATGTAACCATGGTCTGGTAAACAAACTCTCAGCCATACTCTTGTAGATAATCACAATGAAACTCACACACTCACAACCACACACACACACACACACACACACACACACACACACTCGCATATACACATTATTATTTAGAGAGGAAGATATTTGTGAAGGAGTAACAAAGAGAAGAAAAGGCAAAAAGATACTAGGATAATAGGATGAATATGATTGAAATATACTATGTATATGCATAAAAGTGTTATAATTAAATCAATTATACATAATTAATACAAGATAATCAAAACTTAAATAAATACAAGTGTTTAATGAGAAGTCAGTGTCATTACGGTACTTTAATCAATTTCAATCTGTAGTCCTGGCACCAGAAATCTACTAATAGTACATAATGAATGAACAGAGCATTAACTGAACTGTTAGAAGGGAGCAAGCCTTGTTTTCTGGCCTAAGTTTGTTGTGTGGTGGAAGATGTTAAAACAAATGCACTACATGTGACCTTTCCCTTATGCTTCCTTATTTGATCAACTTTTCTATTCTGTTTTTATTCATAAAGTTCTATACCTCAAGAGCTGTGGGGCAGAGGACAGGGTTTTAATATCTAGAAATACAAGATGGGGGAAGAATTGTATGCACTATCTAACGTTAAAATTATGTCCCTTTACTTGAATCTTCTTTCTTCATTTATAAAGTGACAGTAATTATACCTGTTCAGAGATGCTGTAGGAAGCAGTCTCATTAGTATTTAAAAGTGTTTTGTGTGGTGCTTATTAAAACCATCCTGAACGAGGTAATCCCGACTCAGAAACACAAACATGGTATGTACTCACTTATAAGTGAATATTAGACATAAAGCAAGGGATAGCCAGCCTATAGTTCACCCCAACAGAGAAGCTAGGTAACAAAAAGACCATAAAAGAGCTCCCTGGGAAGGTGAAACATACAAGACCTCGTGAGAAATTTGGGAGTGTCTGGGGGATGGGAGTCGCCAGAAGATGAGGAAGAGGGTAGGAGGATGGAAGGAGGAGAACATGAGGGAATGGGGTGCTTGAGATGGGGAAAGGAGAGAGAGGGAGAGCAATCAAAGTGATTTCTTGATTGAGGAAGCCATTATAAGGCTAACAAGAAAACTGGTACTAGGGAAATTCTCAAGAATCCACAGCTAGTACCGTAAGCAATCATGGTGAGAGTGCCTGAAATGGCTTTACCCTGTAGTCAGATTGACCTTAATTGTCACCATAGAACCTTCATCCAGCAACAGATGGAAGCAGATGCAGAAATCCACAGCTAAGTACTGGATCCATCTTCTGGAGACCAGTCCAAGAAAAGAAGGAGTGATAATATGAGCAAAGGGGTCAAGATCATGATGGGGATAATGACAGAAACCGCTGACCTGAGCTAGTGAAAGTTCACTGACTCTGGACTGAAATAGCAGGGGAATTTGCATAGGACAACACTAGGCCCAGTGAGTGTGGGTGACAGATGTATGGCTTGGGCAGGCTATAAGGCCACTGGTAGTGGGATCTAGACTTATCCCTAGGGCTTGAACTGGCTCTATGGAACCCATTCTTTTAGAAAGAGTACCTTGCTCAGTCTATATATAGGAGGGAGGGCCTAGGTCCTGCCTAAAAGTGATGTGTCAGATTTTTTATTTTTTGATTCCTCACGGGAATCCTTACCCTCTCTGAGGAGTGAATGGGGGACTAGGGTTGGAGGAAGTGGGAGGAGCAGGAGGAGTAAAAGGAGTGGGGACTAAGATAGGTATATAAAATGAGAAAAAAAGTTGTTTAAAACAATAAATTAAATAAAAAAGTGTGTTTTATAAACACGAGTTGCTTCCCTGAAGATGGCAATATAGGAACCAACTCCTAAGATAATTTTAATTTCAAAAAATATTCATAAATCCCTTAAGACAGTACTATCGTATACCCTACTGAGTAGCCACATTCAGCCTTAATAGGAGAGGAGGTGTCTGGTGTTACTGAGACTTGATATGTCATGGTTGGCTGATAGAGAAAGGAGGAGGAGTGAATATGGGATAAGGGACATTGCAGCGAGGGTCCAGGAGGAGAGGACAGAGGGAAGGAAGGAGGGGAAATGTAATCAAGCTGGAAAAAAATAATTAGCAAATAAAAAAGTGAACTTCATCCTGCATAGGTAGCTAATGCTGCTCGCAGAGGCTATAGGCTTTATATGGAAATCCCAGTGCCAGTTCGGTATAGCCAAGTATGAATTGCTATTCAGGGAGCCTCCAGAAGTTCCCCCAAACAATAGAGATTATTGTCCCTGTTCTTTATCTCCCCCTAGAAATGAATGGCCACATTCTATCACTACAGTCGCAACATACTTTAGATAAAAGACAATGCAAAACCAAACAGTAACAGAAGGAGAAGGTTCATGCCTGTGTTCTTGCACTTACAGTGCTGAAAATGTTCTATATAGGCTGATGGTGACAAGCGTCATCAGTCATCTTACCCAAAGTTTGCCCTCCATGCTATAAAACCAATCTTTCAGGCATATATTCCCACAGCTCTAATGATGTTGAATATTTGTGAGTAGGTAGCCAATCATTTTCTGATTGAATTTGACTCCCTTTCTATTATCAGGAATCCATGTATGGTACTGTAAATCTGACCAAAAAGATATGGCTAGGGAAGCTACAGGTTCTATGAGGAGTGTTCTATTGGTTGTTTGCTAAATGAATGGTTACCAAAATGCTTTCTAAATATGTTTATTTCTACACATAGTGCTGCTCTAAGCCTTGGTCATTGAAGATTCTTTTAATAGAGATAGTTAATGCAGATACTCAAAATTAATCAAAGCTCACTGGGTGGTATTGATGTACAACTTTAATTCCAGCACTTGGGAAGCAGAGGCAGGTGGATCTCTGTGAGTTTGAGGCCAGCCTGGTCTACAAGAGCTAGTTCCAGGACAGGCTCCAAAGCAACACAGAGAAACCCTGTCTCGAAAAAAAAAATAATCAAAGTTCTGAGAGCAAGTAGCCACTGAGTTGTCAGCCCTAACAAAGGCATCAAAGTCATCCTTCTAAAGAAGAGGTGAAACTCTAAGAAGATATGGAAGAATGAATATAAAAAGGCAGAGGATGGAAAGGAAGTCTATGAATAGCTGACTTCTTGATACAATATAACTATTACAATCATTAACATACAGCATTTTGAATGAGACATGTGCACACACACACACACACACACACACATACCAGTACACAGTACATAAGAGCAAAAATAATCAGATGCAAAGAGTTATATACAGGAGAAAAGAAGAAAAAGTGAAAGAAAAAAGAGAGGAATAGAAGAAATTAGGAAAAGTATGCAGATGTCTCAGAGAATATGGATATGTTCTAAATACATCTTCTCAGGTTTGACATTACCAAAGAATAAGCCAGAATAAAAATAAAACAAAATATATGAAGGATGGAAGAATACTAGTTTGATTAAGGAATTAGCATAACTGGGAGGGAATAAAAGACAGGCAAAAATGTAAGGGAGAATGGGGAAAATATCACAATTATTATTTTTTAAATTAAAAAGAGATGTACATGTGAGCAAAATATCTACATATTAAACACAAACAAAAGTTTAGATATATAGATGATAGCCAGATGGATGATACATAGATAGATAGATAGATAGATAGATAGATAGATAGATAGATAGATAGATAGATAGATGATAGATGATAGGTAGATAGAAGATAGAGAGATGATAAATTATAAAATAGATGAGATAATAGAAGAAATAGAGGGAGATGATAAGTAGGTGATAGATATATAGACAGAATAGAATTTTTCAAAAGTAATCAGGGATTTTTAACTTAGATCTATAAAGTTTAGATTTGGATATCATTTTTATTCTCAAAAAATATGTAGTGGTTTGGCTACGGCTTTACTAAAAAGTGAAGAAAATGACCGTGACAGAAATTTAAAGTAGTGGGAAAATGAAAAAAAATGTATCATCATGAAGCCAAACACAGAAGAATTGGAGCTTTGATTCCAAGCTTCATTTCCAGAAAGAAAAGATTGAATGTGCTTTTAAGTTTCTTCCCTCTGGCTTCTCTGAAATAGAACACTGTAGTGAAATCAGAGGGTCGGTCACTCTCAAGAAGACGGTTTAGCTTCTAATTAACACTGGAGAACACCGTGAGAGCACTTGCTAATTAATTCTCTGTAGAGCTGTATGTCCTTCCTTTGTCTATTATAAATGAATGTGTTAATGTCAATGTAAGGTAATATGTTTGTAACACGAATCGGAAATAAATGAAATGCACGAGTAAAATTAGAAATTTTTAAAAGTGGACACAATTGAACTTCAGAAAAATACTGAAAAAAATTCACATAGAGTCTTGAACCGAAATACTAATTTTAGTATTAATATAAAAGTGTTACAAGAAGATTTAAAAAAGGGAAATGAGCAACAGATTAAACTTATGCACGCCTTTCTGGTAAAGTCTTAATTTTAACACCACAGAGAAAAATCTAACGTAAAGGTCAATGGGACTTCCACTCCAGTTTGGTAGTTTGGAGGTAATTTCACCATATCCTCTGACGAGTTTATCCCCACAAAGTGTCTTAGACGCACCCTCCAGGTTGAGAGTGATTAAACTGACATGCCCACTTGCCAGAATCTATTCCTCTGGGAATGAGTGTGGGATTTGCCTACAGATAAGCTGGGGCTGGGAAGGGAGCCAAAGGTTGAATAGAGCCATTAAGAGCTCCTTCCAGATTCCTCAGTAGTTTTTAATTGTGGTTCACTGTTTGGCAAGTTCGCGGATACCTCCATCGTTACTTCCTCTCTGTTCTTCTGAGGGCAGAGAGGTTCCCCTGTTTAAGTATCTCTCCGCTACAAATAAAAACTCTCAAATGGATTTTAAGCTTCCCTGGTCAAACCTTTAGCAAATGCTCCCACTATCAGTCTGCCTTTAGATACAATTTGTCTGCTTATTTATTTATTCCTTTCATGTATTATTCTATTTGGTCTCCATATTTTTAAATTACCTAAATATTTTAATATCATTAAAGCTGGCTGGAGATTTTACAAAAAAATTAAAGTATAAATATTGTTGCAAAGAAATTTTCTAGCAAAAAAAACCCTCCCTTTGGTAATATAAGGTTGAAATGTGACTGAATATATCAATTATAGTTTTAACTTGCAAAATAATTCATCTCCTGAGAAAATATTAGCAGTGTATATGTTTTAATAAGGGGAAATACACAAAGCAACTCAGAAATGATAATGTATACCTAATGATGCATATCACACATGGGAAGGTGCTTGTTTTGCTTTGTATTGGCAAGTGTTTCCTAAGCTGCCACTTTCATTAAGAAAGTCCATATTAACTCCAGAAATGAGAAATACACTGAGTTTTGAATAAAATAATTGGCACAGAGCACAGTGGTCCTACCATAGCCCGTGTTCAGGTCTTGAGACACAGAAGGGGCACTGGCATGATGAAATAAAATTTCAAGCCCCTGGAAGAGTTTGACACCAGTGGTTAGCCACAGATAACTCCAGCGGTCTTTATTTATGTGCTAAAAATAAACATGTTTTTCCATACTAACTAAGATGTGGAATTTGCCACATTTGTGTATCCCAACACCCAAAATAGATCAGAGATGGAGATTAAGTAGAGGATGCAAAAAATTAAATGGATAAACTAATAATAGGCTTGCTACTCGTGAGATGAACTCACACTACTACTGTGGATAAATGCTCTTGTACACTGTAAAGATGTGTCACCCATAACGGTTTAATAAAATGCTGAAAGGCCAATAGCTATCAGGGAAACACAAATCAAAACAACTCTGAGATACAATCTTACACCTGTCAGAATGGCTAAGATCAAAAACACCAATGATAGCTTATGCTGGAGAGGATGTGGAGTAAGGGGAACACCCATCCATTGCTGGTGGGAATTCAAACTTGTATGAACACTTTGGAAATCAGTATGGCAGTTTCTCAGAAAATTGGGAGTCAACCTACCTTGGGATCTAGCAATAACAGTCTTGGAAATATACCCAAAGGATGTTCAATCATACTACAAAAGCATTTTTTTCAACTATGTTTTAGCAGCATTATTTGTAATAGCAAGAACTTGAAAACAACCTAGATGCCCCTCAACTGATGAATGGATAAAGAAAGTGTGGAATATGTACGCATTAGAGTACTACTCAGGTGTAAAAAATCCAATGACATCTTAAATTTGCATGCAAGTGGATGGAAGTAGAAAACATTTTTCTGAGTGAGGTAACTCAGACCCAAAAAGATGAATATGGTATGTACTCACTCATCCGTGGATACTAGCTATAAACAAAGGACATTCAGCCTATAGTTCATGATACTAGAAAAGCTAAGTAATAAGGTGAACCCAAAGGAAAACATATATGTACCCACCTGGCGGTTGGAGACAGACATGGTCACCTGACAGGATTGAGAGCATGGGAGCAGAGAGGAAGAGTAAAGGGAAGGGTGAGGCAGAAGAAGAGGGGGTAGAAGGGGAGGTTTGATGAGAACTTGAGGGAATGGGATGGTCAAGATGGAGGGGTGACAGATACGAGAGCAAGGAGAGACATATCTTGATTGCGGGAGCCATTTTGGGGTTGGCAAGAAGCCTGGCTCTAGAGAGAAATTCCCAGGAACCCACGAAGATGGCCCCAGCTAAGACTCTAAGCAGTAGTGGAGAGGATGCCTGAACTGGCATTGCCCTGTATTCAGATTGATGATTATCTTAAATATCACCATAGGTACCATTCATAAAGCTCTGTTTATTCTAAAACTGCCAAGAGAATCATCAATATTACAAGAGAAAAGAGAACATGCAGGCTGTGCTGTCCCAAAGTCCACTGGTCCTTTGTGAGTGAGACTGTTCCTGTGTTTTTTTGCATCATCTGGAGACCCACTGAACAATTAATTCACTCATATATTGTTCTGAACGTATGCCACTTAGCTCCCAACAACAAAGTCTAAGTGAAACCAAGTTTTTGTTGATAATATTTATTTAAAAATTTCAAAGTTTATGGTGAAAACATGTTACCCAGAAGGGGTAAAGGTATTGTTTGGATGACCTAATTATGCAGTTTCACTGCTCTATAGTTTTGGTTCATTCTCCCTATTCTGTCCTCCACTGTGAGCCTCTGTAAAATAGATACAGTAATACTTGAAGCACTGTTGCTTAGAGTATTATGAATGTTAAATGACAAGGCATGAGCAAAGTATCAAGTACATTGCCCAGTTTATACAAATAATAGATAGAGAATGGTAACAATAATGTTAAACATTTATTTCTTTAAGTACCTTCCCTACATATTCAACTCTAAGTTATGTGTGACATAAAGTAAACAATTCTGTTTCCAAAAAGGAACAATTCATAAGCGCTTAATATGTAAGACAAGCTCCCTGAAATACATTCCAGATCCTGATTTCAATCTGTTTCTAAGTTGAGTCTGATGTCTTATTCATGAGCCCCATCTTGTCCCATCATTGGGTATCTCTTTAAGAAAGGAAATTTCTAGCAGTTAAGAACATAGACATCTGTAACCACAGTTTGCAGGCCCTAACTCTTGTTCTCTCATTGCTATGCAACCTGAAGAGAAACACTTCGACTCTCTGTCAAAGCATAGCCTGCATGGGATTTCTGAAGGCATAAAACTGATTGAAAAAAGTGAACATTTAGAGTATAACATGGCATAAAATAGGAAACTAATTCTTATTTTCTGTAAAATAAAAGACTAGAGACTATACTGTGGTTTATGCTCCAAACCCAAGCTCTCAGGAGGCTGGGGTGGAAGAAGTGAGATTTCTAATCTTAATTTAGAATTACATAGTGATACCTGAAACAAAGAAATAAAATAATGAGTTATATAACCCAGAATTACCTCAAAACTTTAGATTCTTATTGTGACTTATACTAGAATTTATATTATGACCTTAATCCCTCCCACTTGCACATCCTTTCATAATGATTTTCCACATAACTATCACTTGCCATTATTTCCTCAAAAATGAAGGGAAGTATTAGGGATGATTTGTCTATATATTTCTCATACTTGGATTAAAGACTTGGAATGTATACAAATGTTGTATCTACAATTTGCTGCAATTTACTTACAGCCAGCATAGTATTTAAAGCATAAGTTCCATCAGCATCAAATTAAATATATCAGGTTGGAGAAAATATAACACTGTTTTCTTCCATCTGTGGCTTGGAATTAAGTAATGTGGAAGGAAAGAATGGTTATATATAACTAGATGTATCTAAAATTCCTTTTTAGTTTCATGTCCCAGAATATCTTCACCTTTTCTGACTTTATCCTTTTTTCTTCTGATTTTCATTCTTAAAACAGTATTTTCTTTTTTACATACCAATCCCAGTTCCTACTCCCTCCCCTCCTCCTGCTCTCTGCACAACTCCCCAACCTCAACCCTTATCGCTTACCATCAGAGAGGGTATGGCTTCCCCTGGGGAGTCAAAAAAGTCTGGCACATCATTTTGTGACAGGACCTAAGCCCCCATGTCTAGGCAGAGCAAGGTATCCCTCCAAGGAGAACGGGCTCTAAAAAGTCAGTTCAAGTACTAGGGATAAATCTTGGTTCCACTGCCAGGGGGTACACAGACTGCCCTAGTCAAGCAACTGTCACCCACATTCAGTGGCCTAGTTTGGGCCTATGCAGGCTTCTCTGCAGCCAGGCCAAAGTTAATGATCTTCCATAAGATCAGGTCAGCTGTTTCTATGGGTATCACCATCATGGTCTTGATCTGTATGCTCGTATTGTCGCTCTTCTGTCTGGAGTCTACTGAACTCTTGGAACTTGGCCCAGTACTTAGCTGTGGATTTCTACATCTGCCTCCATCAGTTGCTGGAGAAAGGTTTGTAAATACAAGTTTCTGTTCTGCCTGATCCTGGAGCCAATTGGTCCCAAAGAAGCACATAGATGCTTGTATTAATTATAAACTGTTTGGCCTATTATCTCAACTATTGACTGACTCTTACAAATTAAATTAACCCACAATTCTTATCTATGTTTAGCCACCTGACTTGGTACCTCTTCCCAGTGAGGCATTGTCATCTTGCGTGTTTCCTCTGGATCTGACTAGTGACTCCTTCTATGCCTTTCCTCTTTCCAGAATTCTTCTTGTCCCACCGATACTTCCTGCCTGGCTATTGGCCAATCAGCATTTCATTAAACTAATATGAGTGATAAATCTTTACATTGTATAAGAGCAAAGGTTCTGTGATGACAATTAAGGTAGTCATCAATCTGGTCACAGGAGAAGTGCAATTTAGGTGCTGTCACTACTATTGGTTAGGGTCTGAGCTGGGGGTCATCCTTGTGGATCCCTGGGAATTTCGCTTAACCAGCTTTCCTTTTTCACTTAACAAATTTTATCTGCCTTGACTTGGAGTTTTGTGCACAGTGAGAATGAAGTCTATCTCAGAGAAATGTGGAGATGTGTGCAAAGATAAGACAAAGGGTTGTTGTGGGGAAAAGCTATTAGCAAACATTTTGGCATATGGTTATATGCCAAAATTCTAGAGATATAAATATCTCTATAATAGTGCATGCACTCCTGCGCACTCTGCACAGGCTGTTTTCTTGTCTTCTGTCTGGTACCAAAGGCTTGAGGTGTCTCGTGTCAGGGGCGATATGGGTACTGAGTTCTGCTACCATGCATTGATTGATTCTCTGGGTCAGGTTACCTGACCCAATTCTGTGCAAAGCTTCAATCACTGGAAGAAAAAACACAGCCACAGGCAGAACCAAAATAAGAAGTGGAGGAAACAGCTGAAGAAGCCAGAATGGCAGGTCGAGTGTGAGGGGATCAGCCCCCTCATGCGGAACTATAGGAAATAAATGTAAATAAAATCACAAGATATCCAGATTTTCCTTTGTCAAAAAAAAAAAAAAAAACATTGAAAGGTTTACAAGAAGCTTGGTACCACTTGGTAACAGAGATACAGAAGCAGACCATAGGGTTGACTTTGCAAGGTAAAGATGTGCTTGGAGATGCCAAAACTGAATCTGGCAAAATTTGGCTTTTCTCATTCCAGTGTTAGAAGCCTTACATCGCCTGCAGTGGACTTCTGATAATTTCACCTCCTCAAGAACTATGCAGACATTTGCAGTTCTACGAATAGTAGGAAAGATACATGACTTTTCAGCTAGTCTCATCTTTGGTGGAAAAAATTTGAAACATGAAGCTGAGAGGATCAACAACATAAATATACTCCTTTGTACACCAGGTCGACTTCTTCAACAAGTGGATGAAACAATATGCTTCCATGCCTCCAATATCCAGATGTTAGTTCTCGATGAAGCAGGTAGGATCTTGCACATGGGCTCTGCTGACACAATGAATGCTATTATTGAAAATCTTCCCAAGAAACACCAGGTTTTACTCTTCTCAGACACACAGGCCAAATCTGTGAAGAATCCTGCACGCTTGAGTTCGAAAGACTCTGAGTATGTTTGAGTTCAGATAAAACCAAAATGTAGTACCCCTGATACATTGGAGTAGAACTATATTGTGTGTGAGCTGCACCAAAATACAAGTGTGCTGTTTTCCGTCTTGAGAAGACCCAGAAAGAAGAAGATGTATTGTGCTTTTCTCAAGTTGCAAAGAGGTTTAGTACCTGTACAGGGTGTTCTGCTAGCTGCACCCAGGCATCTCTATCCTTGCTGTCCATGGTGGGCAACAGCAGAAGAGAAGAATGGAAGTCTACAGTGAATTTGTCTGGAAGAGAGCTGCAGTGTTGTTTGCTACTGATATTGCAGCCAGAGGATTGGATTTTCCAGGTGTGAATTGGGTTCTTCAGTTTGATTGTCCAGAAGATGCTAACACATATATTCAGAGAGTTGGAAGAACTGCCAGATACAAAGAGGACGGAAAAGCTTTACCAGTTTTACTACCCTCAGAAGAACAAGAGATAGTGCAGCAACTTCTCTAGAAGAAAGTACCAGTGAAGGAGATCAAAATCAATCCAGAAAAAAATGTATTGATGTTTGGAAAAAACTATAATCATTTTTAGCCCAAGATCAAGATTTAAAAGAAAGAGCTCAAAAGTGTTTTGTCTTCTATATACATTCAGTATATCTTATGAAGGATAAAGAAGAATTTAATGTGAGCAAGTTACCTATTACTGAATATGCACTGTCTCTTGGTCTTGATGTAGCTCCACGGATAAGATTTCTTCAGAAAATGGGAGAAGCAGCCAACCAAAGGAGCGGAAAGGAATAAAGTCACTAAAGCAATTCAGTCCAGGGATCCCTCCCTCACCAATGACAAAGTAGAAGAATTTAGAACTATTTCAGTGATAAAATGTCCATCCTTCAGAAAAGTGGGAAAAAAAAGCTAGAAGAGACAGAACATATATTGGCCAGTGGTTAGAGTGAAGAAGAGGATGAAGACACAGATGATGAAGGAATGGAAGAGCAGCTGGAAAAAGCAAGATAGCCTCAAACTGAATCTGTTCCCAATATTAGAGAGGCACAGAAGGAGGTTAAGGAAGGTCCTCTGCGGTTCTTAGACAGAGATGATGATGGGGAAGATGGTCATGGTTTTGATTTCCTCACAGTGAAGCAGCTTGATGTGTTTGGGTTGGATCTTAAACAGAATCAAACATTTTCGAAAAAGGAATCTTCTCAATCCAGTGTCAAGGAAAAATTAACCAAAGTTGCAGAAGCAAAGGAAGTAATGAAGAAAAATGTTAAAGCGAACAAGAAAATAACATTTACTGATGAAGCAGTGGCCACAGATTCAAAATCTGCTTCAAAAGATGTGGAGGAAGAAGATGATACCGGGGGTATCAACTGAGACAAAGCAAAGGAAAGGCATCAGGAAGAGGACAAATTTGACAAAGAAGAATATAAGAAGAAAATTAAAGCAAAGCATCAGGAAAGACAGCTAAAAGAAAGAAAAGCCAGAAGAGAAGCCAATAAAAGACAAAAAAAAAAAAAAAAAGGCCAGAGATGAAGATGAAGCCTTTCTGGACTGGAGTGATGAAGATGTTGATGGACTTGATCCAAGCACACTTCCAGATCCAGACAAGCACAGACGTTCTGAAGATTCTGAGAGCGAAGAATAAAATGTCCATCCTTCAGAAAAGTGGGAAAAAAAGCTAGAAGAGACAGAACACATATTGGCCAGTGTCACTTGCTGAGTGACACCAAGAAGAAGCAAGGAATGAGGAAAGGAATAACACTAAAGTAGATGATGTACAACCAAGATCGTTATTGAAGGAAGGCCAAGTGGGAAACTTTAGAGCCTTTGGATACAGGCTTGCCCTTAGCAGAAGATGAAGAGCTCGTGTTACACCTGCTCAAAAGTCAAAACTAAACACTCTCTTTGTCTTTGTGGACTTTGATGGACATTATGATGTGGGCAAGAAGTTGAAAAGAGCTTTGGGGCATTTAGGTACTATGTGTCCCATATTCAGAGGAAACATTCTCTAATAGAAATGATCACATCACTTGGTTTCTTTCACAAACTGAGTTTTGAAACATCAAGGAATATACTCAAAATAAGGATGTATTGTACAGTTTACTATTTTGCTGTGTGTAGTCTGCTCGGTTAGAATTTGTCAATAGGCTTCTATTACCCACCAGTGGAAATGCTTATTTTGCTTTCACAGCACTGAGGGTTAAACCAAGGCCTTGCATATGGTAGACAAGTGTTCTATTAATGAGCTTGTACTTTGACTCTGTTTGTTTTATAGGCAGGTTCTGAATCCCTTGCTCATACCCATCTTTCATATGATACAGAAATTTTAATGTTATTGTTAAATGGCTAATAGTTTTATGTATATTTGATTATCTCCAAAGGAACAGTATAATGGACCAGCCCTGACCAAAAAAATGAATATTTTTAATTGAGTTCATAAAAAATAAATGGATTTCCTATAATGTAAAAATAATATCTCTAGAATAAAGGTACTAATCCATACTCCTATGAAAGTTTTCTTAAATAGTTTACAAAAAGGGCAAAAGTCCAAAAATTTCTGTCATAGAGTTACACAGCCATATGCAAATGACTGTAACTATAGTCCTAGAGAACCATTTCTTATATGCTGTGTCATCTTACCTACATAAAACATATGCACAACCATTAAAAATATCAAATATTTAAGAGTACATATTGATTTTGTATACATATTTCTGCCCTCTCCTGAGAATTCTACTGATCTAATACTAAAAGTAGCATTAGATCAATAAAACAATAAGTTGATTCACAAGGAACACAGGATTAGACAAAATTTAGATGATTTGAAGATATTTTCATAAGCAGGGTGACAGAGGGGAGGATGAAAAATGAATTTGCTGTACACTAGGAAGCTGCAATAAAAAGTTTCCCACAGCAAAAAGATATATTCAAGACATCATTTGACTTGTTCTTATAACCTCAATAACATAAGAACTAATATATGCAACACAGAACAGGGAAATCTCATTAATATGTGCAGAGTCAGGGAGTCAATACTTTGAAAAAGACACATATGAAAAGCAATGTTAAGTTGAGGGACAGATTAAGACAGACATTTGAATTATTGACACTAGACTCAACAAAAGGCTGTGGCACAGAGTTTGGTAAGACAACCCACACAGATCTGAAGAGGACCAGTGAGCTCACCCATGTCTCCTTCCTCTGTTCTGTGAACTAAGATTAACACATCAAGACTTCTAACAAAAACAAGGACAAAGAATTCCCCAAGAAGAAACTTATTATTCCCTCTGTAAACATTAACAAATGTCCTCAGTGACAGTTCATTTGTCCCTAATTGTCTTACAGGAATAGACATATCTTGCCTATATAAGGAAAGACTCAACTTAAAAACGCACAGACTATAAAGAGGAAAACAATCTTTAGAAAATATAAATCAGGCAGGGAGAAGCATAAATCCACAACTTGTTCCTTCAGATGACGCAGAATATATTCCATTCATAACCTAAATAAAGGTGCTATATATTTAACAAGTAGCTTGTAAGCAAGAAATGGCCCTTCAAAGTTAAAAATGGGGTCACCGAAACCCTACTCTACTGAGGCTACTACTGTTGGCAGCAAAGATATTGGAAGGTTCATAGAATTACCCAAAATCCAATTTAAAATAATTTTAACATGATAAATGTTAAAAGTAATTTTATAGGTTTAAACAAGACAATACAAAATCTACTTAATAGAGTAAAGAAATAAAACTATCATTCAATAACATTTCTCACTGTTAAAAGTGACGTCCTGGGTCAAAGCCCTGGAGCTCTTTCAGGGCACATTCTCAGCATTCACATGGTGGCACACAACTGTAACTCCAGTCCCAGCGTGATCCAGCCCCTTTTAGTGGCATCCATAGATATCAGGCATACATGTAGTACACAGATATATGAGTAGACAAAACATCTATTGATTAGAATATTAATTAATTAATTAAAAGATGTCCTCCTATTGAAAGTTCACTATACTTATTTCAAAACAGTTGGGAAATTCCATAGTGATTAGTTCTACACAATAAATTGCTAGGCTGCCTGGATAGAACACCAATCTCCAAAACTTACTGCTTAATAGTCCATATAGAAAGCATCTCTCTGCTCAGATTTCTCTTTGCAAAACTACTAGGTCCTTGTAAATACAAAACTATCAAAATGCATATGTCCTTTTTGAAATAGTGTTACAAAGTAAGTACTCAAGAATTGATTATTCTTATAATAACTAGGCAAGAAATATCAAGGGATGGAAGGTAGTTCAGTCTGCAATATGCTTGCTATGAAATCTTGATGACATAAATATGATCCCAGGACAAGGAGCTAAAGTTGTACCTGAAATGATAGTTCTGGGGAAACAGAAATAGGAGATCCCTGAGCTTTCTTATCAACTACCTTAGCTGTTTAGTAAGCTCATACTTTAGTGAGAAACAAACAAAGAGAGAAGGAGAGAGAGAGAGAGAGAGAGAGAGAGAGAGAGAGAGAGAGAGAGAGAGAGCAGGAATTGAATAAATTTTAGAAAAAAAAATCGAACTAAAATTCTATATTCAGCTAAGTTGTTCCTTGTATGGCATCACAGAAAATATATACTTGGAACTTGAACATCATCATACTTTCTTTTTGTTCTTTAAATTCTTCTTTCTGCTTTTTCCAGCCATCTTTCTTTCTTTCTTTCTTTCTTTCTTTCTTTCTTTCTTTCTTTCTTTCTTTCTTTTTATTTTATTACTTTTTGTGTGAGCTTAGAGACAGGGTTTCTCTGTTGCTTTGCAACCTGTTCTAGAACTAGCTCTTGTAGACCATGATGGCCTTGAACTCACAGACGTCTCCCTGCCTCTACCTCCCAAGTTCATGGATTAAAGGGATGTGCCACCACCTCCCTGGTAACCATACTCTTTTTTAAGAACTTCCTAGAGGGCATGGTTTCTCACAGATAAGGAATTGTAGGATAATAGATACTATTGGATAATATTTACAAAGTCTACCAAAGGAGTCACAAAGATGTACCTGTAGAATTTGTATACATCAAATCTAGTGAAAAACAACATTGACTGATGCATAGGTCAGACGACTGCAGGAAAGCAAAATTACAAAAAGGAATAGAAATTATAACATTTTGTAGAAGCTCTATAATCTTTAGCTATAAACATTGCGGGAGAATCAAATTAAATGTATGTATGAATTATAAAATGAAAGACAGCTAAATGCTTAAAATTGCAAGTCACTAATTAAAAAAATAATATGTTTAAAATTAATTATAATCTCAGCAGTTAGTTACAAACAGATGCTAAATTGAATATTTATTTAACAAGAATATATGCCATAAATCTATTTAGGAAGAGAAAGCTTAGTGATAAAACCTTCTTGGCTAATGTTTGTTACATAAACTAAGAATACAGTAAAAATTTAATACTTGTAAACATAAAAAGAAAATATTATGTTATGCTGAGGAACATAACATATCAGGGAAATGAAAATATGTTCATATAATGTTTTATAGTATGAACTGAAATTCTAAACTATGGAATCTTATTAAGTAATTCATGTAATTAGAGATTGACTTTTAAATAGTGTCTTTCTAGTATCTTCTGGCTCTAAGATAATTTTCTTTAACTCTGGAAGTTCTTCACTTCAGCTAAATATTTTATTAATACAACCTGTTTGTCTAACCAACTCTTCAGCTTCCTGTTTTATTATGAATTTTGTTTTTATTCATTTTAGGACTTTCCCAGAAACTCCCTGGTTTATACCAGTAGTTCATTCCCATTAAGGCTGTTGGCAGAGACATCCAAAATACTCCTCATTGATTGAAACCTGATTCGCTAGTCCCTCAACTTTCAGGAACACTAAATTCCTTTGCAAATTAAAAACAAACACAGCTGATCTATCTTACGTTTAATTTAGCCTAGCCTAGATTAAAGAAACTTTAGACTCTGGGACCTTCAAGAACTTTGCAGGGATAATAATAGCAGGCTGCCCTTACCGGTAGCACTGTCTCTCCTTTCAATGATCCCTATAAATATATTATTAATTTCAAAGTAGTTTCTATGTTTCCATATTTGTGTGGGTATTTGGAATCTAGAGACATAATATGATAACTAAATTGGAATACTGCTATAAGGAAGTTCCATATAAATAATTTACTTTTTCTTACAACATATTTTCACAATTTATTTATTTTTCTACAAAATAATTTCAATGACTACATCAGACATTCATTTAAAGCAAGACATCTGCAAACCAAATGATTTTTTTTCAGTATGACACAGCATTTTTTATAAAGCTCAGAAATAATGTAAACAGTAACACACTTAATACATTTTATTTATTTAGTTAGTTAGTTTTGGTTTTTCAAGACAGGGTTTCTCTATAGCTTTGGAGCCTGTCATGGAACTAGCACTTGTAGATGAACTTGGTCTTGAACTCACTGAGATCCTCTTGCCTCTGTCTCTCAAGAGCTGTAATTAAAAGTGTGTGCCACCACCACCCCACTCAGAAATGCATAGCTTAACATTACTTTTGTACATTTTTGAAATATTTTTTGAAGAAGGAAATGAACTGGGGAAATGACTTAAGTAGGTGTTTACCATGAAACAGGAGTACTTAAGTTCCATCTCCAGCAGCCTCATAAAAAGCCAGGTGCGGCTGCATAAACCTGGGGTCCCAGCAATGTGGGGTACAGGAACTGGAGGATCACTCAGTCTGGATGGATACCATCCTAACAGAAATGGTGAATCCCAGGTTCAGTGTCTCAAGGGAATAAGGCAGAGAATGACAGAGACACCTAATGCCCTCCTCTGACCTCTAGGAACACAAAGGCATGTAACACCCACACACGTGTCTACACACAACACATGCACACACCAAAATTTTAAAGCATTGAGACCACGTTTTACTATGTATTCAGGGCCGGCTTGGAAGTCACTGTGTACAGCAGGCTGACCAACACAAGTGCTAGGATAAAAAGTGTGCACTACCACACTTTTTTTTTCTAGTGTTCTTCCTAATTCCATACCTTCTCATCAGGGATACCCTGCTGGTTTTCCAGTAGAACATCCGGGCCTTCATGAGGGTTAAGAATTGGCCATGACTGAAGCTCTACTTCAAAATCAAACCACTGCTGAAGAGTGCAGAGATGGTGAAGAAGATGGCCAACATGAAGGGGGAGTTTGAGTGAGTCAAAGAATTACTAGAGAAGTCTGAGGCTCACTGCAAGGAGCAGGAGGAGAAAATGTTGTCCCTGGAGCAAGCAAAGTGGAAGCCGGAGGGTGACCTGAAGCTGACCCAGGAGAGCATCATGGATCTAGAGAATGACAAGCTTCATCTAGAAGAAAAACTCAAAAAGTATGACCTGTGGTGGCAGGATGGACTGACGAGGGCATCTGGCCTGGTAACCTTGGTGCAGAGTGTTGTACTCCCACCAGCTTGGCTTCTCTGGACACAGTGGAAGGGAGAGCCACCAGGTCTCTCCCCCTTCACTATCATGGCCAGGGACAAGTTCTGGTATAATGTACTAAAAGAAGCAGGCCCAGTGGAAGAAAGATCATCAGTCCCATGTCCATTCCTCTCCAGGAAAGAGTTTGACATCAACCAGCAGAACAATAAGATCGAGGATGAGCAGACCCTGGCTCTTCAACTACAAAAGAAACTGAAGGAAAACCAGGTGACCTTTTTCCCAGTGTGGCCAAAGGGAGTCAGAGCCTGGAGGCTGTGTGAGCTGTTTAAGGTTGTAGACAATTTCTGGGGCTCCAGACAGCTCAAGGCGCAAGCATTCCTCAGTACAGGAAAACTGGCCTTCCCACTATTGCAAAAGAATGTGTCATCTTCTTGGCAAGGTTGTTTCTGGGAGAAGGATACCTAGAAATAGGGATTCTTTTTTTATTTTATTGATTTTTTTATTGAGCTCTACAATTTTCTCTGTTCCCCTCCCTTCTTTTCCCCAAGATGTACTCTGCCTGTTGGCCTTTCTCTTCTGGAACAACTGAGAGGCTCTTCTGAGCCTCTCTGCTACTGCTCTTCACAGGGCAGAGGCAAGCCCTAACAAACGCCCCTCCCATAGGTTGCTCTCTTCACAATCTTTGAGTACTAACCCCAACCTCTAATACAGCCTATAACCCATAGGCATCCTGGAGTAAGTCACCTACCCTCCCCTATACTCAATATTCTTTTCACTGCACAGAGGCAGTAAGGCTGTAAATGAAGGCTTACCCACAGTCATGAGGGGTTTGGCCTCCCAACTTCGTGGGCACACCTTTTTGGTTTCAGCCAGAATACTGAGCCATCCCGGGGTCTTTGGCCTGTTGAAGACAGTAATGCTGCTATCCTCACCAGGTCTTGGAACCAGGCTACACATCCCCCACTTTAATATAGGCCTTGAGCTCCAAGTCCAACCCTTACCATCTCGAGTATAGAAGTGTAGATCCCCTCTCTCCCACTCCAGGATTTATTCTGAGATCTATTAAAGTTGTCCATTACTCCAAAAAAAATGAGATCCCACAGATCATCCCTACAGAGACAAAAGACCAAAATGGTCGGCGGGGCACTCTCCAATTCTTAGTGAAGACCAAGATAAATGTTACAACAATGAGCTGGGGTTCGGAGGAGAAGGTACCTTGAGGGAATGCACATACCTGGCTTCAAAAGGAGCAATCAGGCTAGAGCTCAGGCCTGAGCATAACTGAGGAATCCCTGAAGAATGAGAAAGGCATTCAGTTAGACTTCATGGTTAACTCAGATAATTACGAAAGTATTTGATTTTTTTCTTAAGGCAGTTTGCTGCAAATGTTTGTGAAAACATGAAGACTTACTTCCTGTCTTATGTTTAGTGGAGCAGAGTCAGGTGAAACTGTGGATTATTTGAGGTTCATAATCTCATGAGGCCTCAGGATCCCCCTCCAAACCCAAATCCTCAGCACTTAGGCTGTAGATGCTCAAACTGAGTCTCGGGTGCTTTTAGGAAATCTTCAAAACTTTGGTATCAGCTGAATTCCTAATGATGAACCGTTCATTCCTAGGTGCTTAGTAAGACTCCTTGGTTCTACCTACAGCTGTCATAACCATCCTCCACCAAGTCCATACACCTGAAAATGTCTCCAGCCATTGCCACCTGTACCCAATGACTAAAAACCAGTGCTAGAAACCTAGTACCTAGGAGTCTTTTAGAGTCCCGGAGTGGGGATCTCAACAGAAGAATCCAGAAAGCTGGTATGAACCTTTGTATCCTTGACTAGGCACACGTCAAGGAGCTGGAGGAGGAACTGGAGGGGAGTACACAGCTAGGGCCAAGGTGGAGAAGCTGTGCTCAGACCTGAGCTGTGAACTGGGAGGAGATCAGCAAGTGGCTGGAGGAGGCCGGTGGGGCCACACCTGTGCAGATAGAGATGAATGGAAATGTGCTGAGCAAGGGCAGAGCTCTCTTAAAGTGAAACATTCTGTTATTACCAAAGTACTAAATAAGCCTTCAAATAGATTCTTTCAGTATTTCATCCTATCTTGTATCTTTTCACATTGACCCATTTTTAAGTATCTCCCAGGCATCAGCAGACCACCTGTCATTTTGACCTAGAGTCCACACAAATAGGCTTTTAAGTATTTAATCACAAATATCTATTAGCAAAGAAACCATGTGATGCATTTGGATAAATGAAATGTGCGCGCGCGCACACACACACACGCACGCACACACACACACACACAACAACAACAACAATATCTGTTTTTTGTCCCTTTACTATATAAGACATACATGAAGGTTTTATATTTTTCTTAAAACCATAGCTGCTAAACAAGATTTGTTTTTTAGATCTAACAATGTTTAAGACTCTGGTTATCTAACTTAATGCCCAGTGCTTATGAGAAAATAAAAGGAACCCTTTCTTGCAATAACACAATCTTGAGAGCTACTATAGTATTTAACAATTTGCGAGTGTGTTGCTGAATTCCTTTATATTTATTTCTTTTGCTTTTTAGATTTTTTTAAAAATAAACTCTCCTTGTGGAGACTATTAGGCTTTTCTGCTACAATTTATTTCACAGCATTGCCTAGTGAACGAATATCTGCAAATGTTTATAGATTCCATTATTCTAGTTTATCCGTTTTTTTTCTGAAACAATTTCCTTTTATATCTTCGTACCAACCTTAAAAGTGGTGATCCATTTTGCTAGCAAACTTACTTGATTTTGATTTGGGAAATGTGGAATACATAAGGAGGTAAATGTCAGAGTTAGTAGTGTTAATTTTTGAAGGACAAAATATGTAAATATCCTATCTTATAACAGGAAAAAACTGTTAGGCATCTGGGAAGGAGAATATAATATAATGGTATTATTATCTCCTAAAATAAAATAATTTTGAAAAGAAATAAGAGTAAGTAGCCTCTCTGAGACCAGATTTCTTATGACAACTGTCCTTGCTCCTAGGCCATCAATTGACAGTATTGACTCAGCTAGTTATGGGGCTTCATGTATCACATGCCCATCCTCACTAGGAGTTTGGCTGACTAAATCTATTGCAGATCTTATACAAACAGTCCTATACCCAAGCATGTATATTCGGCACCAAGTGGATTCAGTGTTTCTTTTCTTTCCTCTTCTTTTCTTTCTTTTCTTTTGCTTAAGACAATATTCAGTTGTGAGGAAAAAGTGGACGGGGTTGAGTAGAGGCAGAATCTGAAAGAAGAGAAATGGAGGTCTATTTTATGAATACATTATATTTTCCTATGAAATTCTCAAGGAATTTTAAAGAAACAGATATCCAATATGAAGGGTAAGTGAACCCATTAAATTTCAATAAGATAAGAGAATCTTTTGAAACAACTCAACCAGGTAGAAAACCCCTCACAAACTGGTCCTGACTTGAATGGCTAATGTTTACCATCTTGAGACTCTTCTCCTTGGTTGGGAAAATTTTGCAGTTAGGAACAAGAAATGTACCAAGGCTCATGTATTTCCTGATCAGTGGCAGGAATCTAATCTCATTAGTTCTCACATTATAAATTAAATCAAGCCAGGGGGTGGTGGGAAGCACAGGTAAGCAGATATCTCTGTGAGTTCAAAGCCACCCTGGTCTACAGAACAAGTTCTAGGACATCCAGGGCTACAAAAAGAAACCCTGCCTTGAAAAACAACTCAAAAAAATTGAGCATTTGTTGGAATATATTACTGACTGGATAGAGGTAATGTTTTCCATACAATAATATATATGCATTAAATAATTCATTTATACATCAAAATATGAAATATAA
The DNA here is from genome assembly GCF_000317375.1 of Microtus ochrogaster. NCBI lineage: Eukaryota > Metazoa > Chordata > Mammalia > Rodentia > Cricetidae > Microtus > Microtus ochrogaster. The sequence continues at coordinate 3,946,377 of NW_004949123.1, read as the reverse complement.
ATATATGTTATAAATATATAATATAAAATACAAATATATAGAAAAATAACATATTAAATATATTACTATAATGTATTCCATACATCCATAATATCTGCCATAGCCTGGCATAGTTCTCTAAGCCCAACAATATGGAAACTCCCTCCCTCCCCAACAAGGCTTCCTGCTCTTCACCTAGTCTCATCTGGAAGATGTCCCTGGGCTTGGAGGACTGACGTTATCTGAAAGTTGTCTCTAAACCAGATGCCTGACTTACCTTCAACTTGAACATTGGCATATATTCCTGCTAGAAGGTTCCCTTGCTACACATATGATAACTTATACTTGGTCTGAGAGCCTTATGATTTGAATAAGCCACTTAATGCAAATTAGAGTTTGTTGTCAGGCTCCCCTGTCCTATATATTCTGAAATAAAGTTGGGTTGATTCACAAAAATCTGTCTCTCAGAGGGCTGTCTCTCTTTGTGCTCATGGGTTATGTACAAACTTTCCTATCACCCTGTCTTCCTCTTTCCCCACTCAGATGGATGGCTGGTAGGCTAAGAGAGAAAGAGAACCCCCCACAAGTATCCAATTTGATAGTTTTCTAAATATCATGTCTGTCTGTCTGTCTGTCTATTTATCTATCTATCATCATTTACTTATTTATCTATATCCATCATCTATCTATCTACTATCTATCTCTTGCTTTTTATACTTTTAGTTTTCCTTGCTATAGACTTAATAGACCCATTAATTTAGTAATTCCCCCATAAAGTTAGTTTCTAAACTATAACCATCTAGAACTTCCTCTACATCAGTGTAAAGTCACATTGACATCATGCTCACCATTCAATAGTCCCAAGAAACACTGTCAGAGTATAAAAAAAATAGCATCTCACATTCACCATAAAACAGCTCAATGTTTTCTGAAGAAATAACACACTTCTTTGGTTACTTTATTGAACTAACATACACATAACACAAGATTGACCATGTTTACTACGCTGTGAGTGCCATTCAAGGTATTCATAATGCCGCCTAAACATCACCAGAGTATCTCACAGCTCTTTCCACAATGGAAAACGGACACTAACAACTTCCCATCCTCCATCACTTCTTTCTGCTCTGTTTTGATGAAATATGTCCTAAATGGAACCTCCTACTGATTTTTTGTTATTTGGTAGGCTTATTGTGCTAAGATCTGATTTGTCAACTTCCTGCTCTATACAGCATATATCAGAATTTCCAACCCTCTGGAAGATTAGTTTGTATGTATATAATATACTTTCCATTAATCTCTTCCCAAATACTCAGATTGATTTGAATAATCGCTATTTAAACATTATTTTAAATATTATTAGTAGTTTTGCTAACATGGATGTACATATATATTTTTTAAAATTTCCTTGAGAAAAATATCCAGAGAAAGAATATATAAATCATATGACAACTCGATTTAGTTTGAGGTATAACACCCATACTGTGTTCCAAAGTAGCTGTACAATTTCACTTTCAGTCATCAGAGGAGAAGAGTATCAAACCCTTGGCATCATTGTCAACACTTGAGAAATTCTGGTTGTCTTTGAGTGTATGCATCTGAAGGAATATGAGGTGACACCTTAGTTTTAGTATGATTATAATTTCCATAATACTAACTGGCAGTAATTGTGCTTTCATAAATTTATAGGCCAGCTATTTACCCTAGGAGCGAAGTGAATTCTAGTTCTGTTGGGTCATTATTAAACAGATGTTACTTGTTGCTGTTGCAGGTTTTAGGTCTTTATATAATTTTCTATGAATGTAATTTTCTGACATATAATTTGTAAATACTTTATACTATGCTATGGATTAGGATGTTTTCCTCCATTTATTATATTTATATTTGTTATAAAATTTTATGGAGCTCTTCTTGACTTTGTTTTGTGACATATGGACAAAATCATTGCCAAGACTTCAGTCATGATTTTATCATATTTTTTTCTGAGACTTCATTGGTTAGGTCTTTAGAACATTGGTATATTATGAAGGTCTTATTTATTTTCATTTTAGTTATTATGCTTTTATACATTTTAGCTTTAGAATTTCTTTATACAATGGCTTGCTCTTCTATTTTTTTCAAACATTGTTTACTTGACTTCCTCCAGTCCTTCACTCTGAGCATTTCAGAATTGTATTTTAAGATCTTTGCCTGATCACCTATTTTGTAGAGATAGTTTCTAATTGGTTTATTATTTTTCTCTTTTAAATAAGGCATACTCAGCTTACTCTTATTTATTTATTCCTGTCCTTATTCATTTATTTTCTTTCAATCATCGATTCTCACGCTGTGGTTCATTTTGCACTCAAATTAATATATTCCTCTCTCAGCCTACTCATTGCTGGGATAGCAGGTTTGAACCACCATGTCTGATCTTACCTGTTTTTTTTTTATGTTTTCTGTAATTTATTTTGTTAAAAATAGAGAGTGAAGTCAAATAGAGTAACTCTGGAAATCAGATCTCCTCTTGAGGTTTTGATGTGTTTCTTATTGTTTATCATTTTATGATGCCTCTGTACAGACACTCAGGATTGTACTGGAACAAAGCGAAAACTCGCTGCAGATTTCTTCTGAACTTTTACATGGGTGTGCATAGTGTTTTCTCACAATCCTTGTCTGTGTAACATTTTTTAATATACTGATCTTTTTATATGTGGCTCCAAAACAGGGAAAAGAAAAATGAGCAGGGGTAGGAATGGGATATACCTTCCAAGACCCCTGGAAGTCATTTAGGTCTCTTTGTTGGGGGCAGGACTCACCTAAAACTCAGGAGAAAGAACAAAGGCAAATTGTTTCTTTGCTCTTCTGTGAGCAGTGATCAGCAGTAAACAGATTATTGACACATGTGAGGATGTTTTCAGCCCTTCCTGGCAGTCATGGGCAAACTTTGTTAGAAATACATGGAGAGATGTTACCACAGTGCTAGGTGGAAAGGGTCCTAGATTTTCATCATTACTTTCTAAGACTTCTTCTGAAAGTTACAAGCCTTCATTAGATCTCACAGTTATGTAATAGTAATGTCAGACAAAGCCTTAGAGGGCAATTGTCATCTAATGAGAATGGCACCTCCCTTACCACCATCTTACCAGAATTGCTACCTCAAATAGTATTTACTCTAAACATTTAAAGACATTTAAATATCTTTCTATTAAAAGGATGAGTAGAAATTGTGATTCCCGAATAGAAAAAAAATCAAAGGTCATTCAGTGTGGTTAAAAAGTTCATAGTAGGCCTGGATTATTTTTCATGAGCTTAATTTTATGTGGAATATTTTACTTATATTTTTGCACTTCATGTGAGTGGGAGGTGTGTTATTTTTAACACTGATTTCCCTTTGTGCTTAATTAAAAATAACAATGACATAATTATATGACCTTGTAACTTCGACTCCTAGCTTTCATTATTCATTGCTATCAACATGCAATTTATAAACAGGAACACAGACTTGTTAAGTGGTTATTCAGTGAAACACATGCTTTGTTTCTCTCCTCCATATCTTTTCCTCTCTTTCATATCTATGACTCAGATACTGGCGAATTTTAGCAGCGATCTAGAAAGCTAAAATTAGAAATCACCTATGGTATCGGAGGGGTAGTATGCTTAGGTCCTAGATCCAGAAATACTTTGGAGTCCTGTGTCTTTCTGTCTGTTCTACATTCCTTGCCCCTGAAATTATTTCAAACAAAAGTAAAACAAAACCCACAAAAACTCTCATGTTTAAATCTCTATTGTATAAGTTGAATCATATTTAATTGCTGCAATGTCTTAATATTTAGCTAGCTTCATAGTAGACAGAAATGACTATATCACATCAAATTTAGTTTCTTATGGAAACTGAATCTGACCATTGAATTATAATGCACTAAAAATGTTTCAACTCAACATTTTTTCAGTAAGTCTAATTTTAAAGTGCATCCTCTCCATTTTAGACAATCTAAATATTTAGTTCCATTTGTGAATACATTTAATGGAAAATCATTTATAAGCTTCTTCATTTAATGGCATAGAGAAATATCAATCACCTTTAAAAAAATGTGGAGACAAAGGTTTTAAGTCAAGACAATGATGTCATTGCAGGAACCATCGACAAGTCTCAGGAGGGTTAGGATTTGGGTTCTAATGTGCAAACCGGGTTTCTATTCAGATTAGGATTTGAGTCCAGTTTCCTTTTGTGGATTCAGGGAATGCTTTTCTATTAATCACTCATCCTGCATAGTGGCTGGCTATGGAACAAGAGAAATATTTTATTTAATAAACTCAAACAAGTGCAAACTTTATGAGAGATTGTGACTATAAATTGCTTTTAAAAAGGTGTGTCATTTAGGATTCAGTATATAGGTTCATTTGGAGTGTAAGTATCAGTAATTATAGGATGTCTTTTTAAACTGCCTGGGGGAAATTATCATAATCAAATTTTTAATTATGTAAGTGTGCATACATATACAGCTAGAGCATTAAAAATTTGTACACCAGAAAAGTATGTCAATAAAGCCTAATTATCATGAACATGTTAATGAAGATATTCCTAATATTCAATTTGTATCTTAATGTTCAATTGAGTAAAGATGGAAAGAGTTAGATACATAAATACAGATGAGAAATATGTATTTAGAAGCTAGACGTGCCTAGATTGGAACTAACTTTCCTGAAATTCTTAGTCCTCCATAAGGTATCAAGTCCTATTTCCTTGAAGATTTCTAGACATCTGTGATTATCCAAAACCTTTCATTGAGTTGAAGACCTGTGTTTCCGTCTAGAGTATGACCAGTCAAAAACACTGGAAGTCACTTAATGCTCAGTATATTACATGAATCTTGACTTACAATGATCTTTGCAAGCCATCACTGACAGGCACTTAGTTTATCTCCAAATAAATGCTTGAATACGCAAACTACATTTATCATCGCACAAGAGTTTTATAAAGTTCATACTTCTGTAAGTTACATATGCATATGTCACAAAAGCCTACACTCATTTATACCAGAGGTCAGAATTTCCTGTGAGTTGCTCAAGAGTCTACTCCAGAATGATCTTTTTTCTTTACTAAAAACAAAGGGATTTTTTTTTTTTGTTTTTTGTTTTTGTTTTTTCGAGACAGGGTTTCTCTGTGGTTTTGGAGCCTGTCCTGGAACTAAGGGAATTTATTTACTAAAAATAAGTATTTTTTTCTCATATACTATATCTTGATTAGTTTCTCGTCCATTTCTCCCCACCTTCTTCCCCACTCCCATTCACATCCAGATACATTCCTTTTCTGTCTGTCAAAAAAGGGAGTATTCTCCTAAGAGAAAACCACAATACATAACAAAATAAAATGTAGTAATATAAAACAAAACCATCCCATCAAAGTTGGACAAGGCAAACCATGAGATAAAAAGAGCCCAAGAGAAGACTGAGGAACGCTCTTGATCACACGTTTAAGAGTTCTTAAATCCCTATTTAGGAAATCATAGTATATAGGCAAAGAACCTGTGATTGCTGCTTCGGTCTCTGTCAAATCATATGAGCAGTGATGTCTTGGTATGTACCTGGTTTTATTATGCTGTGTTTGTTTGTTTGAAATCCCTGGAGGCCTGCTCTTTTCTAAGGGGACACAGCCAGGGTATAGATCTGGTGAAGAGGGGAGATGCATGAGATGTGGGAAAGACTTGGGAGAGTTGAGGGAGGGGAAACTTAGGTTGGGATGTAGAATATGAAAGAAGAATAAAATAATGTGGCATGATTGGTACATACATTACTCTTTTGGTAGGCAGCATAGTGCCTTCTCTTACAAAAGACACTAGACCATAACCCCATAAGATTCTTTTTTTTTATTTTATTTTTTTACAAATCAGAAAATTTAATAAAGTAGAACAAAGCCCTTATAATTCTTTCAAAAAGTCAGAATCATATGCTATTCTTCTGGAACTAAAGGATTTGTTTTTCTTTTTTTCTTTTCTTTATTTTTTATTGAAAAAAAAAATTCCACCTCCTCCCAGCCTCCCATTTCCCTCCCCCTCCCCCCACTCCTCTCCCCCTGCCTCTCCAGTCCAAAGAGCAGTCAGGGTTCCCTGCCCTGTGGAAAACCAAGGTCCTCCCCCCTCCATCCAGGTCTAGGAAGGTGAACATCCCAACTGGCTAGGTTCCCACAAAGCCAGAACATGAAGTAGGATCAAAATCCCGTGTCATTGTCCTTGGCTGCTCATCAGCCCTCATTGTTAGCCATGTTCAGAGAGTCCAGTTTTATCCCATGCTTTTTCAGTCACAGTATTAGAATGTTTTAGCAGAGACAAGACAATTAGCTCCTAACTACAAATTAGTGTTGAGCCACATTTAGAACTACTGATGCAAATCAGAGAGAATCTTTTCCCTCATAATGAGAAGACATCCCTTAAGGTGTTAATACTCTACTTTATATTGACACTGATTGTTCAACAGTGACAAAGATTATGCTGAAATAGAATAACATTTTAACAAATTGAACCCATAATTCTATTTATTATATAAAGCACTTCCCAACCTGTACTTCTAACCTTGAATAACCTTTTATTATGGTATTTAGATAACTGTGGTGTGGTGGGAATAAAATGTATTACATTATTTAATAAGTATATTGTATTTTACATGCAAATATAATTATAGGCATAGTCTATAGTAATAACTATATACATGTATATGTGTATACATTCATGTAAGTATGCATGCACATATTTGTATATGTTTATCAAATTAACATCTCAGCTATGAAAACCCTTAAACAATGAGATACAATAAAGTCATGGAGAACACCTCACATTGAATACAAATTTCAACTGGTCAGCAATAAGGCAAAAGAGGAATGTGGAGTCTCAGAGCCCAGGTTAGTGGATAGAAGATAGTGCTTCATGATCTCAGTGAAAGTGGCAGTTCAAAGTAGCAAGTATTCCTGGAACCAAATGGACATAATCAGTAAAGATTAGCACAGCAAATGCCATGACAGGTGACCAGATGTGAAGGAAATAAGTGATACATGAAAACATAGTTGGAGTGGATGAGATGGGAAAGCCAGGCCAAGGCTCTGGGTGCTATCAAGCCCTGTCTCTTCTCAAGGGCACCTGGAGACATAGGATTGTTCTCTCTACAACCCTAAAGGGACACCAGGTAGTGACATTGCCCAATATCCAATAAGGTTGGAACAGTACTAGGCAGTCAGCATAATGATAAACAATAATTTCTATAAGTATTGTGAAGAATGACTCCAAAAATTAACTAGGCAACAACAAAACTCATGAGGTACAGATGGGCATAGATTAAAAACAAAAAACAAAGAAAAATCCTTCAATGTTACATATACTGATGATTATAGATGAAAACAATACAAAAAAACTTCAATGCCTTTTTTTGTATCTCTGCTTAAATTTATTGGCATATTAGTGACACATGTTCTGTAAAATTAGTGCATTATCATTTTCTGTATATCAGTGTTTAATAGATCTCCTGCTTTATACAATAGGAAAGCATAGATTTAAGATATTATAAATATCCAATGCAATTCCACTAGTAGGAAAAAGTAATTGTTATCTCTGCTTGTGCTTTCACGTCTTACTCTGTAGAGATAAGAAACTGGTTGACGACAGTGAGTCACACAGAACACAATTGCTGAAGTGATTCTTTAAAGCGACAAAAAGCCCAATAAGACTAAGCATAGGCATGTTCCCTTCTCTACCCTGTAGGGCAGACTTTCTCTGTTATATTTTCCAACCATTCAGCATAAAAGACTAAACTCCCTTCAACTAGTTTGTTTGCATTGAGCTACTGAGACAATCTGTAAGCACCAGACACTAGTGTTTTAGGTTGGTTATATGTAAAACACATTTAGAATTACAAAAAGCTGTTTCCTAAGAAATAGTGCTGTTCCTATGTGGCAATTAATTACCCATTAATTGCAAGTGATATCACCCCGGATTCCTCTGTTCTCTATTGTCTTTATCATGTAAAAAAGATGAACAAATCAAATGCAAACATAAGAAGCCTCTGGAAGTAATCCAGAAAAAGACCTTTAAACTGCTGTTTTTTGAAAGTAAAAGTTGCAATACCGAATTTGACTAAATATGACTTACTTTCTGAATCACATAATAATCGTGTATAAATTATTAGTATTGTTTTTACTCAGCTAGTGAGCAGAGTAAATATGAGCGATCACAGTGCAGACAGGTTAGATGGAGTCCCTGATCATTATGATGTGTAACCTTGGACAACTTAATCAGTTTTTTTATGACTCAGTTTTCTTATCTGTAAAAGGGAAATTTTGGAGCACATGAGATGGTTCAGGTATAAAAGCACGGCCAATTTGGTTTGAGTTCCAGGACCCACATCAGGGAGGAAGAAATCATTGTTTCCACAAAATTGTTCTCTGATCTTACACTTAGACCATGACATAGCATGTACAGGCCTATACTCACACGTACAATACACATATGCACACAAAAACATGAAATGATGTGCTTAAAGATAGCTCTGAGGTGACAATGTGCATGATTATCTCAATATTTAGAAAGTGATTATGACTGTGATTTAAATTATGTAATATAAATACTTAAATAAATTGTTAACTGAGTAAAGTATATGCCCTAAAACATTATAAATTTTAATTTTCCATTTATTTATGAAATATTTGGATATTATAATATTTTGTATGCCAATCAACAATGAAAATCTGTATTGATAAAGTTTTAATGTACCATACCAATATTAGGATTAGTTTGTCTATGCAAAATAGAAAGCTACAGTGTGTCTGTTTTCAGGTATTTGGATATTGATGATCAGATTTGGCTTTAACTATTGTGCTAACTAGACTTCAAATGGAAACTCAAAAGGAAATACTGGATTCTTAGTCACATAATACCTGGAGTTTTCTAACTTTTAATTAAGAAACACGTTTAGATTTATATAGATTTCAAAGTCACTACAGAGAAGCCATGCTCTTTTCATCCCCATCTGCATACTAGATGCACCCTTTGGCACTTTATTCTGCTAATTAGGCATTAATCCTTCTAACCAGTACATGTGTTAACAAACAATAATTAAAGCATTGTTTATTAAGATGCCAATGACCCAACTTCAGGTTTTTTTTTTCTATCTGAAATTTACTATAAAATCTCACCTGACGAGTATGGGGCACAAAATTAGAGAACTGCTCAGTTGTATCAAAGCTCCTTTCTCACTGCAGATTAGAATGAAAATATAGCTTTGAAATCATATTATCAGTGTTGGGTTAAGTTTGGAAAATGAGCTATTAAAAGATCTGTTTTTACAGTCTACAAAAGGCACATAAAAACTGACAAAAGGTAAAGATGAAAACAATGAATGTAATAACAATACAAAAACAAACAAAAACGCGGGTACCTATACCATGGCACATGCTTACAATCTCAATATATAGGAGCTGGAAGCAAGAGCCTCAGATTTTAAGTTCAGTGCTTCACAGTTTCTTCTAAGCCTGATATACATAAGATTCATTTCAAACAATTAAGAATAGCAAAAAAAAAAAAAAAACAACTTAAGGGAAGTAGTATCTTCTCTTAATTAGTTTTGGAAGAAGAAGGTGAGTCCTTAGAAGAACAGAGAACTGCCTGGAAAATGACAACCATATTGCAAGTTTGTCACTACATTCTATAGAAGACAAAATACTCTGCTACTGAGTGCCACAAAGAAGCAATAATTTAACCTTTCATTCCTGGTTATCTAAGCAATGCTGGGCATGGGATCCCTCTCCTGGCATGGGTCTCAAGTTAGACCAGTCATTGGTTGGATACTCCCAGAAGTTCTGCCCCACCATTGCCATAGCATATCTTTGGCTATAAAGATATAGCAGGATAAATTATAGGTTGAAGGTTTTATTGCTGGGTTGGAATCCCAGTTACACCACTGGATGACTTGTCTAGCTACAGAAGATGTCAGATTCAGGTTCTGTTCTCTTCTCTAGGATAATCCTTGTAGATTCCAGGGAGTTTCTGCAGCAATAGATTTCCACATTGACTCTGTATGGCCCCAAATTCCAGCTGTCTCTCCCAATATTCTCTTCTTCTTTTCTTCCCCAATCAAATATGATCCCTCCTGTTTCCATCTCTGATTTCCCTAAGTCCAGCTGTAAAATCTATCCCACTTCACTTTCCCAGGACAATCCATGTGTTTCCCCCTGGAGGCCTCCTTCTTACTTACTCTTGCTGAGTCTGTGGATTGTTGCACGGTTATCCTTTATTTAACAACTAAAATCCACTTATGAGTGAGTGTCTATCATGTTTTTCTTTCTGGGTCTGCATTGCCTCACTTAGGATGATATTTTTCTAGTTCAATCTATTTGCCCACATATTTTATGATGTCCTTTCGTAACAGTATGTAAATGTACCACATTTTCCTTATCCATTCATCTTATGAAGGAAACATAGGCTGTTTCCAGTTTTGGGCTATTATAAAGAAAACTGCTTTGAACATGGTTGACCAAGTGCCCTGTGACATGACGAATTGCCCTTTGGGTATATGCCCAAGAGTTGTAGAGCTGGGTCTTGAGGTAGATCATTTAACAATTTTTTTTGAGGAATCACCACATTGACTTCCATTGTGACTGAATAAGTTTGCACTCCTACCAGAAATGGAGCAAGCAGTGTTCCCTTGCTCCATGTTCTATTCAGCAAGAGTTCTCATTTGTGTTATTGGTCTTAGCCATTCTGACAGGTACAAGATGGAACCTCCGAGTCACTTTGATTTGCATTTCCCTGATAGCTAAGGATGTTGAATCTTTCTTTTTTCACTCTGCATATTTTATTTATATTATTTAATTTTTTTGACTTTATTGAGCTATAATTTTTTCTCTGCTCCCCTTCCATCTTCTCCCCTTCCCTTCAACCCTCTCCCATGGTCCTCGTGATACCAATTTACTCAGGAGATCTTGTCTTTTTCTACTTCCCATGTAGATTAGATCTACATACATCTCTCTTAGGGTACTCATTGTTGTCTAGGTTCTCAGGGATGGTGATTTGTAGGCTGGTTTTCTTTGCCTTATATCTAAAAGCCACTTATAAGTGAGTACATATGATATTTGTCCTTCTGGGTTTGGGTTACCTCACTCAATATGATGTTTTCTATATCCAGCCATTTCCCTACAAATTTCAAGATGTCATTTTTTTTCTGCTTTGTAGTATTCCATTGTTTGAATGTACCACATTTTCCTTATCCATTCCTTGGTCACTGGGCATTTAGGTTGTTTCCAGGTTGTGGCTATGACAAACAACGCTGCTATGAACATAAATGAGCACATGTTCTTGTGGCATGATTGAGCATCCTCTGGGTATATACCAAAAGTGGTATTGCTCGGTCTTAAGGAAGGTTATTCCCTAATTTTTTGAGAAATAACCATACTGATATCCAAAGGGGCTGTACCAGCCCGCCCTCCCACCAGAAATACAGGAGTGTTTCCTTTAGCCCTCATCCTCTTTAGCATAAGTTGTCAACAGTGTTTTTGATCTTGGCCATTCTTACAGGTGTAAGATGGAATCTCAGAGTTATTTTGATTTGCATTTCTCTAATGATTAAGGATGTTAAGCATTTTCTTTAGTGTCTTTCAGCCATTTTTGAATTCTTGTTGAGATTCTCTGTTAAGGTCTATACTCCATTTTTTATTGGATTATTTGTTTTTTGTTGACCAATTTCTTGAGTTTTTTGTATATTTTGGAGATCTGTCCTCTGTCTAATATGGGGTTCATGAAGATCTTTTCCCACTCTATTGCCTATTGTTTTGTTTTGTTGATCATGTCTTTTGCTTTACAGAAGCTTTTCAATTTCGGAATGTCTCATTTATTAATTGATTCTCCCAGTGTCTGTGCTACTGGGGTTATATTCAGGAAATGGTCTCCTGTGCCAATGCATTCAAGTGTACCTCCCACTTTCTCTTCTATTAGGTTCAGTGTGGTTGGCTTTATGTTGAGGTCTTTAATCCATTTGGACTTGAGTTTTGTGCATAGACACAAAATAGACATAGATCTGTTTTCATTCTTTCACATGTTAAGATTCAGTTATGCCAGCACAATTGGTTAAATATGTTTTCTTTTTTCCATTTTGTATTTTTTGCTTCTTTGTCAAAAAATTAGGTGTTTGTACATGTGTGGATTAATAACTGGATCTTTGATTCAACAATGTTGAACTTTTCTATAAGTGCTTCATGACTATTTGAGATTCCTCTGTTGAGAATTCTCTGTTTAGACCCAAGTTTTAGTTGGATTATTTGGTCTGTTAAATGCCTATCTTCTTAAGGATGTATATATATATATATATATATATATATATATATATATATATATATAGTATATATTGGATATTGGCCCTGTTTCAATCGTGGGATTGGTGAAGATCTCTCTCTTCCCAGTCTGTAGTCTACCATTTGATATTGATAGCCAAGAGACCTATGATAGTAAAACATGACTGGCAAATATGATAATAATAACAACAACAACAATAATAATAATAGATATAGAAACATCAGAGAGCCTTCCTCCAGCACCTGATAAGAGCAGATTGAGAGGCACATAACCAAACATTATGTAGATCTAAGGAAACTGAGAAGTATGTGGAGGAAGGATTGTAGTTTCAGAAGGGTTGAGGACCCTATGAAAACCTGACCCACAGGATCAACTAAACTGATATCACAGAGACTGAAGGGACAGTCACAGAGCCTAAATAGATCTCCACTAGATCCTCTGTGTATAAGTTATGGTTGTGTAGCTTGGCAGTTTTGTGGGACTCCTAACAATAGCTATGGGGGTTGTACCTGACTCTTTCCCATTGATTACCTCATCCACCTAAGATATGATAGGGTATGTACCTTGTCTTTATGCCAAGTTTGATTAATATCCTGGAGTGTCGGATCTTTTCTGAAGGGGAACAAAGGATGTGTGGATCTTGGGTAAAATGTGCTAGCAGAAGGGTACTAGAAGGAATGGAGGGTTGGAAAACTCTGCTTGGGATATAATGTATAAGTGAAGAATAAATTTTTAAAAAGTAGAAGCAATAATTCCTTGCTGAGTAGTTTATAATAATAATAAAAGTAGGGGCTGGAGAGATGGCTCAGTGGTTGAGAGCATTGCCTGCTCTTCCAAAGGTCCTGAGTTCAATTCCCAGCAACCATATGGTGGCTCACAACCATCTGTAATGGGGTCTGGTGCCCTCTTCTGGCCTGCAGGCATACAGACAGAACATTGTATACATAATAAATAAATATTTTTTAAAAAGTATTTATTTTATTTACATAGCATACAGTTTACTCCATCTGGAATTAACTAAAATCCAAGCAGTTGAGTACACCTATGAGGGATTTTTTTTTATTAATTAAATTATTTGAACTGGGAAGACACACATTTAACTGCGATCTTTGAGGAAGGAAAAACCACCTTTAATCTAGGCCATATCTGTTAGCAGCCTATATAAAGAACGCAGAGCAATGAAGTTTTTTGCTCTTTGCTGGCCTGCCCTCACTTACATTGGCAAGTCAATTCCCTTACTGGCACTACAGCCTACTCCTTTTCAATCTGAAGTATACTGAAGACAAGTTGATGTGTCCTGCTTTATAGACTGATATTTCTGGATTCTTGGAACTTCTAAGACCAACTGAAGTGCCCAGCTTTGTAGATTGATATTGATAGATCCTTGGAGCTTCTATTGGTATAGACATCTACTGTTGGACTAGCAGGTGATTGATGATAGATAGATAGATAGATAGATAGATAGATAGATAGATAGATAGATAGATAGATAGATGATAGATAGATAAACAGATATAGCTAGGTATCTAAATACAGATGAGCTTTGACTAATGCAGAGACCAACTTTGAATTCACATTGGTAAGACAGACTTGCTACATTTTTTTTAATCATGGAGCACTTAGAGAAATTAAGTGAACCCCAAGCTTTGGAAAAATCAGGAATTTGTGACTGTGATCAAATAAAGTGTGGGTTTGCAAAAAAATCATCCTCTGCAAACTGACAAGGAGTCCTGTTAGGACCTCCTGGTACAGTTAGGAGATGTCTATGCTGAATATAGGAGTGTGAGAATCACAGAAAGTTACATCTGTTACAAATAATCTCTCATCATTTTCTGATTTAATCAATTTTGATATAGGGCTAATTTTCAGGACAAAATTTCTTTCGACTAATATTATAAAGATCCTATTTAAAAACTAAAACTAATTATCAAATACTTTAACAGAGCAGTACCAAAGTAGGAATGTACAACAAATTGCCTAAAATTACTTTGAAATGTAATTTCATCCCATAACACTAAAATGAGAAAAGTTTTACTAATGAATAAACACAATAAAACACAAGTTCACACTGTGGAGAATGAACTCTGCCATATAAGTCCTTAAAAAAGCATAGCAGAATTAATGGAATAATTTTTTTCTCTTCAGATTATAAAGTATATATCAACCCTGCAGTTTCTAAATATGGAAGATATGGTTAGAAAAATAATAAAAGACAATAGTGTTTATGACAGAGCATGGATTTAGCACACTGATGAGAAGGAAATTTTTAAAGCCATTCAAGTGTGAAATGGGGAGGGTCTTTTTGTGAATTTTATCAAATATATTTAGATTTAAATCTTTGTAATAGGTAATTATAATTTCTTTACAGCTGGGTGGGCTGGAAGTAAGTTGGAATAGTTAACATAAGTCTGAAGGTGATTAAAGTAACTGCAGGCATCGTAGTTTGAAGTGCACAGTGCCGCAATCCACTCATAACTACATTTCTCTACAACTTGAAATTAAAATACTCAGAGAATTGTAGAAATAAAGCATGGAAGAATTCTGCTTAAATATTAAAGATGGGTGAAACAGAATAAAGCTTTCTCATGAGCCTCAGGATCTGCTGTGTGCTCTAGCCACCACTATCCTGTGACCTGATCTCTATTACTTTTCTCTGCTTTTTATCTTATTTAATTTATATACTTGGTGTGTGTGTGTGTGTGTGTGTGTGTACTCAAGGTAACTTCTGGTATTATAAACTGTCATTTTCCCAAAGTTCTCAACAGAAAATATAAACTCTTTATTCTTTGGCTCAAATTTTAGAGGACCACTCAATGACTACATGAAGAAATTGAAACATAATTCAGTCTCAAAGCCAGATCTCTCAGTTACTACAGTAAAGTAGACAAAATAGATGGCTATTGAAAAGATCTTTTAAAATATTCTAGTATTTGAATATGATGCATAATGTGTTTTCATCATATTCATTTTCTGTCACACAACTCTGTCCAGTGCACCCCACCTAATCATCTTTTGTAACCATCTCTTTTATTGAAATCCACCACATACAGTTTATGCTGTCTTAGTACTGTTAGAAGTGTGATCTTCCCGATGTGTGCTTTTCGGGGGAGGGGGAGGGAAATGGGAGGCAGTAGCGGGGAGGAGGCAGAAATCTTTAAGAAAGAAAGAAAGAAAGAAAGAAAGAAAGAAAGAAAGAAAGAAAGAAAGACAGAGAGAGAGAGGAAGGAAGGAAGGAAGGAAGGAAGAAAAAAAGAAAGAAAGAAAGAAAGAAAGAAAGAAAGAAAGAAAGAAAGAAAGAAAGAAAGAAAGAAAGAGAAGTGTGATCTTCCACTAGCATGTGGTAGACGTACCAGGGTCTACACTGTTAAAAAAAAAAGTCTCTTTATTTCTCTCAGTGTAGTGGAGACTTCTTTTTCATTTCTCAGATACCCAGACCTGAATAATCTTACAAAGACTATATTAATGACAATACTGCTTAACCAATAGCTTAATCGTATTCCTAGCTAGTTCTTACATCTTAAATTAACCAAATTCTATTATTCTGTGTATCACTATGAGACTGTGGCTTACCAGGTAAGGTTCGGGCATCTCTTTCATCAGCTACATGGAGTCTCTTGGATTCAGCCTATTCTATCTGTCTCTTCCAGCCTGGCTATATTCTCTACTGCTATAGGCTGAAGCAGCTTTCGTATGAACCAATGGTAAATAAAACATATTCACAGCATACAGAGGGAAATCCCACATTACCCCAGCAGCTCTCAATTGCCAATAGTTCTTTGACCAGCACTGGGACTCCACACCCATTACCCACTCAATTCTTGGATTCTTTCCAGCTTTGCTTGCACAGGGTCTATGCATACTGCCACATGTATTTGGTTTCATGTATGCAAGGAACTGGTGTGTCTAGAAAATGCTTTGTTGTTATCCACTGCCTCTGGCTCTTATTCTCTCTGTCACTTTATCCACATGTTTGATCCAATCAGAATATGCTAAGATAATAATTTAAAAACTATAACAAATGTTTATATGGATATGGGGAAAAGGGGATATTTTTACACTGCTAGAGTAGTCTTGCAAACTGTCAGAGATACTTTTTGGAAATCAGTGAAAACTAGAACTAGATCTGCCACATGATCCCACTATACCACTCTTGGGCATGTATCCAAATGAAAATAATTTTGTGTATTTTAATATTGTACCTAATTGCACGAATATTCTAAATTTTTTAACTGACTGATCAAAATACTCAATTTAGGAGTGTTATTTCTTTGTTTGTTGCTTTTACAATTGTTCTTGTTCAATTATTTGTTCATGATCAATTTGACTATAATAAAAAATCCATCTGTTAAAGATGCACTATTATATTTACTGAAAGTGTCAAATACATCATATCATGTCCTTTTTGTGAGAGCTCAGGGGAACAATTTCTTTAATGCTCTAATATCAAGAAAGTAGGCTGCAGGCTTTCTGCTGAATTCTAATAAGGTTATATACAATCATATCTACTCTACTTTGACCTAATAGAATATTTGAAATTAAGCTTTAGCTTTTCCAATAGCTTAATATTTAATTATGGAAAGTTTTCAAATACACAAATTAAATAGGGTGTTGCATGCCATTCATCCATAATACAACTTAAATGTTATCTATCTTTTATTTTTTATTTCATCAAACTGGTCTTCTATTCTCATATTTTTTCATTATACTTACAGTTACCTTATGGGTGGTTTACATTCTTGGCAATGCTTAAATATTAAGGATATAATAAATTATATCTAACCTAGCCCTTTGCCACTGTCTAAAGCATCAACCATCTCACTTCTTACCTAAGTTAGTGTGTTTCATAATAACAACACTGCGCAATCTTGTCATACCTAACTCATTCTCTAGTATCTGCTAACTTACCTACCTTTCACTCATATCTGTTCTAATTTTTAGTCTTTTAATATTCTTTTATTTGGCTGAGTTCAAATCTTTTAAACATAATACATTAATCAATTAAAGATAGGGGAGATTTGTTTTCAATAAATCAATTTCCAAACTATATGTAAATTGATACTATTTAGAAGGAGAAAATTATTTCTTAAACAGCAAAGAGTCTATTACTACTGTTGGTATGTGGGAGAAATGAATACATTGCTTCTAAAAATTGATAATATATGGGCTTGTGTTACAAAGTATATTAACACATACAAAAGAAATTCAAGCTTAATTTAAATGAGAGCTAGATCTAAGTAATGACATTGTGAAAAACACAAACTTTAATTGTATTATTTATAAAATTTTAAAACAGGCCATCTTTGAAGCATAGGTATCATATCTAGAGTAGAATTTCTAAAATTTCTTATTATGTTATTGTGGGTCCATATAATATTTTCTTTTATTCATTATTATGAATGACAACAAAAATAGTTACATATGTCATTATTACTGTTTACTACATTATATTCAAATTATTTTTTAAATATTCTAAACTACTTGGTCAGATATGGATATTTGCCATCCATTTTATAGCCAAGAACATTTCCTATCTTGATAAGTTGGAGGTTAAGTCTTCTGTCTCCATAAACTGATGTTGTAGTGTTGAAATTCAGCACCAACATTTATCACCCCAGTAACCTTTCTGGAGCTTTTATTACTCATTGTCATGTACCTGTCAAACTAAGTAAGTGACATCAACTCTCTTTTCACTCTTGATTTTTTTATCTCCTCTCTTTCTCTACATGATTACTTCTCCTCCATGGGTTGCCCATGTAGCTTAAGATTCACATAGACTCTGCATAGACCAATGGCAATTTTATGCCTTGTGATGTAGTCACAGATAAACCTTGAAAGATCATCTTTCTTTGTTGTCAGTATTTGATACCATTGCTATGTGTCTACCAGTGTTTACTATCAATAATTTTGATTATTTTTTAAATTCACTATTTTAAGATATTACCTTTTTTAAGATAAGCTTTCCATTTTATTCATTGAAAGAAGAAAATAACTGATAATTTAGTGCCCAGTTAAAGATAATATATATTATGCTTTCTCTAATGAGTACATATTAATATAGAAACATATACTTCAAATACTGCAGAAATACATGTAGCATTAGTTAAATATTTGTAGGTCACTGGAAATGTAATAGCAAAGTTAAACAAGTTGAAAGAAAGAGCTATATTAACGTAAAAATAACTTCTCTTCCTTGTTTCTAATGGAGTTAATTGTCCATATTATTTAAAGGCAAAAAAAGAAAAAATCTAATTTATAAGTAACCACCTTCTTCAATCACACAAGAGAAGTGGAGGATAAGAGAGAAGTGGAGGAGGAAGAGAAGGAAGATAAGAGAGGAAAATAAAGAAGAGTAATAACACCTGAAAAGTCAAAATAGACAAGATCAACTGACAAAATTGGGAACATAGTTGTGGAGAGAGAAGGGAGGAGAGAAGAGTAGAGCAGGGGATAGGGAGAACTTGAGGGAATGAGATAGTTAAGATGGAGGAAGGACAGGATGAGAGCAAGAAAACAATATCTTGATTGAGGGGGCCATTGTGGGGTTAGCAAGAAACCTGGCTCTACAGAAGTTCCCAGGAATCTACAAGGATGACTCCAGCTAAGACCATAAGCAATAGAGAAGAGGGTACCTGAACTGTCTCTGCCCTGTGGTCAGACTGATGAATATCTTAAATATCACCAGAGAGCCTTTATTTAGCAGCTGATGGAAACAGGAACAGACCCAGAAGAGGAGCACTGGACTGAGCACCCAGGGTCTGGTTGAAGAGTGGGAGGAGTGAGAATATGAGCAAAGAGATCAAGACCATGATGGGGACACCCACTGAAGCAGCTGAGCTGATGGGAGCTCACCAACTCCAGATGGACAGGGAATGAACCAGCATAGAACCAAACTAGTCCCTCTGAATGTTGTTGACAATTGTGTGGCTGGGGCAGACTGAGGGGCCACTTGGATATGGCACCAGGATTTATTTGTTCCTGCTGCTTGTGCTGATTTGGGGGAACCTGTTCTCTTTGGATGGATACCTTGTTCAGCCCAGATATAGTGGGGAGGGCCTTAGACTCCTCTCTGGGGAGTGCATGGGAGGTGTGGTGGGTGAGGTCGGTGGAGGGAATGGGAGGAGGGGAGGGAGTGGGAACTTGGATTGGGTATATATGATGAAAAAAAATATAGTTTGTTGTCTTTTTAAAAAAATAATAATAAAGACAATACCACATAGAAAAAAATCGTAGCGGCAATAAGGGGAGACATTTGGGAAAGAGTATTTGATCAAAATACATTATATGCATGTGTGACATCCTCAAACAATAAAAATATTACATGGGAGAAAAAAGTAATAAAAAGAGAAGCCGGGCAGTGGTGGCGCACGCCTTTAATCCCAGTACTCGGGAGGCAGAGGCAGGCGGATCTCTGTGAGTTCGAGATCAGCCTGGTCTACAAGAGCTAGTTCCAGGACAGGCTCCAAAACCACAGTGAAACCCTGTCTCAAAAAAACACACACACAAAAAAAAAAGAGAGTAAAATCAAGACGGTACTGTATTCCAATTTCTGGACACTGTGTGTTTCCTGAACATTAGAGAAAGAGTAGAAGGCTAGAGACTGAAGGACAAACATTTTGCAAATAAGACAACAGGGTTAAGAGAGGAGATGGGGAGATGATGCCTCATTTTGTCACATCAGCCACTGGCAGCACATGGTACTGTGTGTGCTGTAAATAAATAAAGGGGAAAACTTATTTTTTGATAAAAGAGATCCCCATCAACCTATGTTCTTTCTTATCCTCTAAATATCTTTGCTCCTTATTTTCAGTCTAGGACCTCACTATGACATGAGAACGACTCACTTTCTTGAAGAATTTATATAGTATGTGGCCACCCTTGGATTCTTTGTCTGGGTTTATCCAAGAAAGAACTGCCCCCTTTTAATTCCTTTTCCCATGTTGTGAAGGTCATGACCACATACTATTATAACGTCTTCATTTGAATTATTATTATTATTTTTTTTTTTTTTTGGTTTTTAGAGACAGGGTTTCTCTGTGGCTTTGGAGCCTGTCCTGGAACTAGCTCTGTAGACCAGGCTGGTCTCGAACTCACACAGATCCGCCTGCCTCTGCCTCCCGAGTGCTGGGATTAAAGGCGTGCGCCACCATCGCCCGGCTATTTGAATTATTTTTATTGCGTTCATTTAGTTGTGTGTTTGCTCGAGTGTTTGTAGGTCGGCTTGCACATATGTGCTACGAAGTATTTAGAAAGTTCACACAAGATCGTGCAGGAATCCCTCTCTCCTTCTACAACATGCATTTCAAATTCAGCTCCTCAGCTTTGGCAGTAATCTCCTATACTAAATAAGAGACCTTGTTGGGCCTTTTCTCATTCCATAGTCTCTCTAAGTTGACATGGCTGAGTGAGTATAAAGAGACTTCTCATAATATGCCAAGTTCTCCACCTGAAGCTCATGGTTATTAGGTTGCCAATCTGATCTAGTAACTTTGATCTGAGGTGTAGAACTGTCAGCATTGTCCCAACTGTAATTCAACCCTCCTTAACTTAAGCTTACACTTAAGAAAGTCCAATAAAATATGAAGTTCCTTTATCTTTTGTTCAAATATGAATTATATTAATGCAGTGCTTCTTTTTTTGAATTTTCAAAGTCAACCCCCTCTCTCCTTATTGAACTTGTGTAGAGCTTTGTTTCCAGATGCTGAGTCTTCACGAGTAATCCTACCTATATTTCTCCTGCTGTGCTAATATCCTCATCTACTACCATGCCTTTTAATCGAAAGGAATTTGAACAAGTTCACTAGAATTTTCCTACTTTTGTAACAATTGTTAGCTGAAAGTAAAGTGGGAATTTTAAGAGTCTCTTCCTTAATAAAGAAGCACTTGGAATTATTATTTCAAAAGTTAATAAAAAGGCACAACATGGGAAGATTCTGCCTTGGGAATAGGCAGTGAAGGTGATATACATAAAATAAAATGTAGCTGGAATATTCTTTATTTTACAATTTTTAATGAGGTCACATCACTGTTAAAGTCCAAAAAATGATACTGACAAGTTTTGGGGGCTTATGACGACAGGTTTCTCAGCTGGCCACAAGGGGGAGAGCTCTAGTCATTTCATTCTTATGTTGAAGGCATTACTCACTGGGTTATGCTGTTTTGTACCCACCAGGGCATTCTCTTTAGGGCACTCCAGTGACTTTTATTATTATCCTTTGTCCCGTGTTCATGAGAAGGCAAGGTATCGCCACAATTGAGCTTCCTACTTTAGGAGTTTCCATAGACACTATATAAAGGAGGTGATAGGAATAGATATTGTTTTTTTATTATTATTTTTTTTTTGAGACAAGGCTTCTCTGTAGCTTTGGAGCCTAGAACTAACTCTTGTAGACCAGGCTTGCCTTGAACTCACCTCTGTTCCAGCTGCCTCTGCTTCTGGAGTGCTGGGATTAAAGGTGTGCACCACCACCACCCAGCCTAGACATTGATATTGAAAAGAAAAAACATTGTCTAGAATCATACTAATAGCTGTTACCTAAGTCCCAGTTGACACCTGTTTCCATAGCCACAACTCCATCTTTAGAAAAGCAGTCTTAAAGAAAGAAACACTTGAGGAGACCAAATGCACCTCAACTAACAACAGAGTTCAATTCCATCTCCTTGAGTTTACCGAAAGTGCTAAGGAGTAAAACAGGGACAAGATTGAACTGAGAAGGCAGGATGTATGTCCATGAGCTTTCACCAGTAGGCTACCAGCTGGTCATGAGGTGAGCATCTTACAAAGAGGCACAGACAGAAAAAAAAAATGACAGAAAGAGGATTTCACTTTAGAAAACTTCAAACCACCCATTTAGTAAAGTACATCAAGTAAACAAAATAATTATACTTCACTCCCATTAAAAATTTTTCAGGCCGGGCGGTGGTGGCACACACCTTTAATCCCAGCACTCGGGAGGCAGAGGCAGGTGGATCTCTGTGAGTTCGAGGCCAGCCTGGTCTAAAGAGCTAGTGCCAGGACAGGCTCCAAAGCTACAGAGAAACCCTGTCTCGGAAAAACTAAAAAACTAAAAAACAAAAACAAAAAAAATCAGTAAATTTATATGGGCATAATTAAAAAAAAAAAAAACATTGACTACCCCAAACTTGATTTTTAATTTACAATGGAGCCCAATAAATATATTGTTAGGGTCAGAATTAAGCATTCTTGGAACACATGCGAAAACTTATTTTCCAAAGGAGAAGTAAGGACATGTCATCCTAGCAAGGTTTCTATTTAAATATTACTATCATGTGCGAGTCTGGTGTCTTAGATTCACCCTTGGTTCAGAGCCTCTATTTTGTGTCAAATCTGTGTCCACATTCTCCCACAGGTCCTTCATAATGTTTTCAAAACTCATTCAAAGAAAAAGCAAATGACATCAGATAGCAGTATTTGTGATCAATTTTCTGGAAGAATAAGAATCAGTACTCAAAAATTATTTTAACATAAAATTAAGAACAAGGGCCTATTTCATGGATTGGAAGTCAAGTTTCAGCCAGTGACCAGTGTTGAGATCAGCAGGAAAGGACTGTTTACAGATAGAGATTATACCTATGGCTACTTTAACACGTGTGTGAAAAGAATTTCTCCATCCCCATAGCAGAGGAACTTAGCTTGTCCTCTGGAATAACACTAATTTGGCAGACTACACCCTCATGCTATGAAAGATGCATGCTCTTTAAATTAATGGGGGCAAATATCCAATTTTATTTTGCTATTTCACTTCCTAATGAAACTAATTATACTTCACAATTCAATTGAGTTATTATTTTCCATTCTTCCTTAATTCATGAATATTTTATATTCCATAAATTAAATAATAATTATTGAATAACAGATTTTAAAATCAACTGAAATAACTAAAAGTAGGGAAAAATAAACTTGTGAAAAATCTCATCCAGACATTATTACCATGCACTTTATCAATGCAACTGTTTATGTATAATATGCTAAATGTCTATGTAAAATGTAAATGCAAGACTGGATACAATTATATGGTTATCAACCTGTAAAACACTCAGTGCACATTATTCTTCGTGGAATATATTTTGCCTGGATGAGTTGAGACAGATTGTATAATAAAATGAACATGGCAAAAGTGGGTTTTAAGTCAGGAAACAGAACAGTGAAGCAATTTCCTGAGTTATTTAAATGCTTTCAAAGAGAAATGTCATTACATCCTTCAGTTACACTGGCATATAATTACATGAGCATTACAAATAACAATGTCTCACTAAGAAAAACAGAAGTTATTATAGAAGAATTCTTTCACATCATAAACCTTCATTTTTTAAGCTCAGATAAATACACAGAAAGGGAATTTAAATTTTACCAGAATCTATTCTAATCATGAAATCATCAATTATATTTATAATTTGAAAAAAATTACTTCTGTCTTTATTAGAAAAACTTTTCCCAATCTTAATAATAATGTTTATTAAACATTAAATTTAAACATGAGTTTAAAGTGAAATACAAATAATAATTAATAACTATGGTAAGGTTTTGGTAACTTTTATAAAAGATATTTAAATATTGAGTTACATTTTGAAAATTATTTACTCCCTTTTTTAGTCAGTTAAATATTTTCTATATTTTCAAGTTTATTCTAGCTATAAAGTGTATAATGTATGAAAGTAGCCGGCAAATATTGCTCCTAATTTAAAGACTCAAATAGTCAAAAAAAAAAAAAAAAACCCTTAACTGTGTATTGCCAATGCTCTGGGATCTCTAATTAACATGAAGATACTTTTAAAGGGAAATAAAAGAACCTGAATAGGTTCAGAAAATATGAAATATTGTACTCTTTACAAAGGATGGCCATAAAAGTGATAAGAAAAAAATAACTAAAATATTAGAAACTTCCTAAAAGTCACAACAGGCCAAATATTAACACCTTAGGAACTGATACTTGAACTCTAAAAGCTTACAAGCCCTGGATAAAAAGAAATCAATAGCCAATTGTCAATTCTGTCCTGTTGCTCTCCACTGCTGGAGCAAATGGAGTCGTTAGGCAGAGCTAAGACAAGATACTTTCACCTCCACTGGTACCCATAGGAAGCAATATCCATTTAACATTACAGAAGTGAAAAGAAGTCCTTTCAGCTTGCCCCAAGCCCTAGGTCACTTTTGTGAAAAAGACATTAAAGTAAAAATTATCTGCTACAAAAGCTGGCTGCTCCAGAAGAAGTGGAAGGAAAGAAATCAACTGCTTCTGCAAGTTGGTCAGAAAGAAAGCCCATCATCTGGGGATCTCCCGTCACACTAGATGGATATCAGGGATTATGGGTAAAAAAGCAAGGCACATAGTGATATGGAACACATCTTAGGTCAGAGACACACCAAGCTACCCCACATCTTACAAAAAAAAAAAAAAGACAGAGTAAGAGAATCACCTCCCTAAAGCCACCCTGACTCTGAAAAGCCGTTAGATTACTGGAGATTACTGGATGTATGTGAAATGAAAGGAAGCCCCCATGCATACTAGGTCGGTCAGAGAAACCAAGAAGGAGCAAGGATACTAATGAATCTTTCTCTGATTCCAAGACTCACACAGTTCTGTGACTATCACTAAAATAAATGAATGGTAATTATAGCCACAGCGGAGCTCAAAGACAGCTCCACTGCAGATTGGATGGATTTTGAGACCCATACAACAACCTGACAAACAGTCATTTCTGAGCACAATCACTGTTTTTCCCTGCCTCCAACAATCTGAGACCTAGATCAAAAACACCGATGACAGTTTATGCTGGAGAGGATGTGGGGTAAAAGGAACACTCTGCCAATGCTGGTGGGAGTAGACATAAAACAAAGAAAAACCAGCCTACAATTTACAACCTCAGAGAACCTGGACAACAAAGAGGACCCTAAGAGAGATATGCATGTATCTCATCTACATGGGAAATAGAAAACGACAAAATCTCCTGAGTAAATTGAGAGCATGGGGATCATGGGAGAGGGCAGAAGAGAAGGAGGGAGAATGGGAGGGGAGTGGAGAAAAAATATATAGCTCAATAAAAACAATAAAAAAGGAATAAAACAGTCAACAAATGAGAGAGGAAAATAAACAAGCAAGTAGAAAACAGACTCTGGGGGAATCCTGGAAATGGGAAATCTGGGTAAGCAAACAGAAACTACAGATGCAGCATCACTGATAGAATATGAGAGACAAAAGAGAGAATCTCAGATGCTGAAGACATAAAGGGGGAAATATGTCAGTCAAAGAAAATGTTAAACCAAAAAAAATTTAACATAAAATACACAGGAAGTCTGGGACACCATAAAAATACCAAACATATGAATAATAGGGATAAATGAGAAGAAGGAGAAGAAACCCAGTTCAGAAACCTGCAGAATATATTTTCCCAACCCATAGAAGAATGTGCCTACAAAGATACAAGAAGCTTACAGAATGCCAAAGAGATTGGATCAGAAAAGAAAAATCCCAATGCCACAAAACAATCAAAACACTAAACATAAACAACCAAGAAAGAATATTGAAAATGGCAAGGAAAAGAGGCCAAATAATATACAAAGGAAAATATATCAGAATCACACCTGACTTCTCAGTGAAGACCCTAAAATATAGAAAGGCCTGGACTTATGGCTTACAGACTCTAAGAGAACATGGGTGCCAGCCTAGAGTACTATACTCAGGAAACTGGCAATCCCCATAGATGGAGAAAGCAAGCTATTTCATAAAAAGTCAAATATAAACAATATTTAGATACAATCCCAGCCCTACAAAAGGTACTAGAAGGAAAACTACAGTCTCAAAAAGGTAACTACCCTGACAAAAACTCTCATACCAGCAAAACTCAAAGAAAGAAAATATGTACATACACACACCACTACCATCAAATCCAAAATAACAAGAATCATCAATCATTTGTTTTAATATCTTTCAATATCAATGAACTCACTATGTCGATAAAATGACATATGCTAACAGAATGGATGGGAAAATAAGATCTGTCATTCTGTTGCACAAGAAACACACCTCAACACCAATAATAGACATCATCTCAGATTAAAAGGTTAGAAAGATATTTTCCAAACAGATGGATCTAAGAAGCAAACTAGTGTGGCTGACCTAATATCTAACAAAATTGACTTTCTTCCAAAATTAATCAAAAGAGATGGAGAGGGACTTTTAATACTCATAAAAGTATAAGAAGGATAAACATGCTATCACTTATAAGTGAATACTAGCTGTAAAATGAAGGATATCCATACTATAATCCTCAGACCCAAAATGATTAGGTAACAAGGACAAGAGGTGGGGGAAGCTTGGATATACCTGGAAAGGAGAAATAGTAGAGACTTCAGGAGTGTACTGTTGTGACTATTGTGGATGTGAACATGACAAATCAGGTTGGTGGAGGGGAGAGAGTGTGTGTGTACTGAAAAATTACTGGAAAGGAGGGCATACTCATAAAAGGAAAAATCCACCAAGATTATGCTTCATTTCTAATCATATATGCCCCAAATGTAATAGCACCCACATTTACAAAGGGAACATTATTGAAGCTTAAATCACACATCAAAATCTACACAATACCACACAGTTTTCATCACTGTAGCTCTGTAATAGAGTTTGAAGTCAGGGATGGTAATGCCTCCAGAAGATTCTTTATTGTATAGCATTGTTTTGGCTATCTTAGGTTTTTTGTTTTTCCATATAAAGTTGATTATCGTCCTCTCAAGATCTGTGAAGAATTTTGATGGG
>NW_004949123.1:3911234-3916754 GCF_000317375.1 Microtus ochrogaster | reverse complement strand
ACAATTCAATGAAAATGAATGCACATCATACCTCAGTTATAACCTCTGAGAAAGTAGAAACAGTCACTAAAAGTATTCTAACCAAAATAAGCTCAGAGCCCGATGGTTATAATGCATATTTGTATCAAAATTTCAAAGAAAAGCAATAACGATATTCAAATTATCCCACAAAATAAAATCAGAAGAAACACTACCAAATTCTTTCTATGAGGCAACAGGTACCCAAAACATGCAAAGACTCAAAAAAAAAAAAAAGAAAAAGTATTAAAGACATATTTCCCTCATGAACATTTAAGCAAAAATACTCAATAAAATACTGGCAAACAAATTCCAAGAACACATCAAAAGATAATAAACCATGACCAAGGAGGCTTCATCTCAGAGATACAGGGATGGTTCAACATATGAAAATTTGTAAACATAATCCACTATATAAAAATACTATAAAAGAAAAAAATCACAAGAAAATCTCATTAGATGCTGAAAAGGTCTTTGACAAAATCCAAAAGTCCTTCATAATAAAAATCTTGGAGAGATCAGGGATATAACTAGCACTCCTAAATGTAATAAAAGCAATAGTTATCAAGCTGATAGCCAATATCTAATTAAATGGTGAGAAACTAATAGCAATTCTAATAAAGTAAGGAATAAGACAGGGGTTTCCACTCTTTCCATACTTATTCTACATGGTATTTAAAGTTCTGTCAAAAAGACAACTAAAGGAAATCAAGGGGATGCAAATGGGAAAGGAAGAAGTCAAAGTACATATGATATGATAGTATATGTAAGTGACCTAAAAAAATCTACCAGGAAAATTCTACAGCTGATAAACACCTTTAGACAAATGACTGGATATAAGATTAACTGGAAAAAAATCAGTAGCCCTCCTGTATGCAAACAATAAATGGAAAAGCAAAGAAATCAAGGAATCAGCACCTATTACAATAGCTTCAAATAATATAAAAATTCTTGATGTAACTCTAAAAAGCAAGTAAAAGACATATATGTCAAGAACTTCAAGACTTTAAAGAAAGAAATAAGAGAAAATATCAAAAAATGGAAAGATTTCCTATGTTCATGGATTGGTAGAATTAGCATAGTATAAATGACTCTCTTACCAGAAACAATCTGGAGATTCAATGCAATCCCCATTAAAATCCCCACACATTTCTTTATAGTCCTTGAAATAACAATACTAAACTTTATATGAAAAAATGATAGCTGAAACAATCCTGTAGAATAAAAAAAATAAACTTCCAGAGGTATCACTGTCTCCGATTTCAAGAGGTACTACAGAGCTATAGCAGTAAAAACCATGTGATGTTGAAATGAAACCAACAGATGAATCAAAGACTCAGATTTAAATTAATATACCTATAGACATCTGATTTTCAAAAAGAAGTGAAAATTATGCAATGAAAAAATGTATCTTCAACAAATGGTATTGCATATCTGGATGTTGACATATACAAGAATGCAAATAAATCTAAACATATGACCCCGCACACAATTCAATTTCAAATGATTGAAAGGCCTCAGCATAAATCCAGATACACTAAGCCGGATAGAAGAGAAAATTGGAAATAGCCTTGAAAATATTGGCAAAGGAGGCGACTTCCTTAACAGAACACCAGTCCACTGACTATACATATACTAAGATCAACACTTAATAATTGGGATCTCATGAAACTGAAAAGTTTCTGTAAGTCAAAAGACATGGTCAATAATATAAATGTCAACTTACAGAATGGGAAGAGTTAGTCAACAACCATACATCTGACAGAAGATTGAATTCCAAAATATATAACGAATTCAAGAAACTAGGCATCAATAAAACAAATAATCCAACTAAAAAGTGGGGTACAGATCTCAACAGAGAATTCTCAACAGAGCAACCCCAAATGATCAAACGAGGAATAAAGATATTGTGGAATATTTACACACTGGATTATTACTCAGCTGCTAAAAGAATTGATATCACAAAATTTCAAAACAAATGAGTGGAACTAGAAAAAGAAAATCATACCGAGTGAGGTACCCCAAAATAAGAAGGACAAACATGTAATCACTTATAAGTGGATATAAGCTGTAAAATGAAGGATATCCATACTATAATCCACAGATTCAGAGAGACTAGATAACAGTAAGAGTGAAAGGGGGGGTTCTTGAATTCTCCCAGAGAAGGGGAAATAGAAGAGATTTCAGGAGTGTACTGTGAGCTAGTGTGGATAGGAACATGATAGATCAGGTTGGTGTCGGGGAGTCTGTGTACTGAAAGAAACTACTGGACAGGAAGGCATTTTAGGGTTAGGTAAAAACCTGGCAGAAGGGAATCTCTCAAGAATATACAAGAATGATCCCAGCTAAAACTCTTAGCAAAGCAGGCAGATATATAGCCTCAACTGTCCATGTTCTGTGACCCCGTAACACTACAAGTGGAGGGAGTGGGAAATCAACCCAGCTACAACCTTCGACCTAAAGTCTGTCCTGCCTATGTGATGTGTTCAGCAGAAGAGTGGTAGAATTGAGAGTAATCAACCAATGACTAGTCTAACTAAAATCCCGTGCCAAAAGAGTACCCTTGACACTGCCTGAAGCACCACAACGCACAGGTTGGATTATCTAGAGATTTAGGATAGAATGAAACATGACTGGAGGAAAAAGCATGTCGATGTAAGAATGTCTAACGATTTTCTACTATACTCATAGATAGGTGCCTAGCATAATTGTCATCAGAGAGGCTCTATCTAGCAACTGATGGAAACAGATGCAGACCCTAACCGAATATTAGGTAGAGCTTGGGGAATTCTGCAGAAGACAGTGAGAAAAGGTTGTAGGACCCAGAGGGGATCAAGGGCACCAAAAAGAAAGCACAAAATCAACCTGGGCTCCTAAAGGTTCACAGAGACTGAACCAAAACCAAAGAGCCTGCGTGAGAATGAGCTACGAGGTCATCATATGTTATAGTTGTGCAGCAATGCCCTCTTGTGGGACTTCTAACAAAGGAAGTAGGAACTTTCTATGGCTCTTTTACTAGTTTTGTGACCCTACTCCTCAGACTGGATCACTTTGCCCAACCTTAATTCATAGGGAGGCATTTAGTCTTACTGCAACTTGCTAAGCCATGTTTGTTGGTGTCTGTGGGAGACCTGCCCTTCTCTTAAAGGAAGCAGAGGAATGAGTGGAGTGGGAGGTGGGAACAGAAGGGAGAGAGGGAGTGGAAGGAGAGGAGGGAAGGTAAACAGCAGCAGTGTGTAAAATTAATTAATTTGTAGTACGATTCTAATTGGTATTAATAATATAAATCCAGAGTCAGATATGGGTTAATGCTGAAAACCAGAGAAGCAGTGCAACTTACCTCTACCAATGTTGAGACCAAAAGAGCAATCCTGTCCTCAGACTGCACTTTCAGGCTACAACAGCAGACTGCCACCTCAAAGTGTTGCCTCAGACTGCACTGAGCTCCTGTCTCCTCCTACCTTATATTCCTCTCTCTGCCCTATCATATCGCTCCCATGTCCACATACCTAGTGCTGAGATTAAACGTGTGTGATCCTCAGCACTGGGATCACCTTGGTAAGAGCTCTGTTTCCCTTTAAGGCTGGATCAATTTAATGTAGTCCAGGGTGGCCTTGAACTAACAGAGATCCGTCTGCCTCAGTCTCCTGAGTCATGGGATTAAGGGTGTGTGCCACCACAGGCAAGCTTTATTTGTTAAAACACAAACAAAATATCACTACATAGTTAATTAATTAATTAAAAGGTACTTAATATGTATTACTCGTTTTTTGTGTCAAACATGTAACAAATCATTTTAATGCCCAGCTATAAACACTTTTGTCTTCATTTTGTAACTTTGTCCTGAGAACCATTATGGTAAAGTATAAACAAGGCCCAATTTCTGTTTTAACAACACATAGTTAGAAGCACAGTTTACAGGACTAAAAGAATCAATAACAAAGTAAGAAAGATAGCAAACTTGAAATTCCCACTTCAAAGGATTTCATTAATTTCTAATGCCTATTGGGCAGGAGAGACTGTAAAATAAGTAAAGAATTTGTCATATAAGGGCCTAATTTAAATTCCCAAAATGCACATAAATGTTTGGGACAGGAGATTGTATTTTCAATCCCTGTACTGAGCAGAAGAGTTAGGGAGGTCTCCGGGGCTGGCTAGACAGGTGTTTAGGCAATGAACTATGCCTCAAAAAATAAGGTGAATTTTTGAGAAAGACATCTGCCTCTTGCTCCTATATTTTTCCATAGACTTCATCTTCTTTATATTGAGAGGAAGATATGAATAATGATTATTTCTAATTGAAGTGATTGACCAGCCAATGTTGAGCTGTTTAGGGAACTTAAGACATTGCACTTTCACACTGACCCTGGCCGTGTGCATAAGAGCAGCTAAGCCCCTTCACCTGGAATCAATTTTTTGTTGTCGTTGAAAATTCCTAAGGTCAGAGAAAAATTCTCTAACTCAGCGCCAAGGGCCAATCATGAAAATGTATGCTTCAACTATCATATCTGTAAAAAGATCATAATGAAGTTATAGAGAAGATCAACCCCATCATTCCAAGCATTAAATACAGAGGCTGGCACAACGTGTGTCCAGTGCTGGATATAATGATTGCTATTACTTGGAGTCTATACATGGTGTAACTTCCAAGGGACAAGAATAAATAAGCTTCCTTGTCTTGACCAATAGGAACAGGGAACTAATAGAAACAGGTTAGAGAACTGTTTCTCAGAGAACTAAAATTCTCCTAAGAATTCCATGTTGGGAGGAAGATGTTGAATTGCTGGTCCTAACGAAATCACCTGCATCCCACGAAAAGATTTAACTCATTTCCATTGACTGACATGAACATAAGCATATACCCTGGCTTTTCTTTCGTCTTGCCTATTAAATGTAACTACGGCAACAGAAATGACAGAGAGAACCCGGAAGTTTTTCTTTCCAAGTTTGGCCAGACTTTCTTTATCAATTTGTCTCCCCTTTCTGTTTTAAGGCAGTAGATTTACAAATAAATGTCCTTATAATAAGAAACACTCACAGTTTAAACAAGTTTACTGAGAGTAGTTCCATGCTGGGTTATTTGGACACAGGTCCATTAATAATAGAATTAATCTGTAATGCTTCCTTGTGATTATTTAAAACTGTGGACATATCCTTTGAGACCTTGGGAGGGAAATAATCATCCTGGCAGTATTTGAGTGGGTCTAGATTTTTAGGCCATGTTCTATGAAGATCTCACTGGCCACTCTTATGCAGCAACTCTCTTGAAGCTGAAGTCTTCCATCTTTGAGGGAAACTTCTTGAGACATGATATAAAAGGGAAACTAAACAATAGGATATCTTTCTTTTTTGCCATTTTTTTAAATTTATTTATTCATTAAGGATTTCTGCCTCCTCCTCGCCACCGCCTCCCACTTGCCTCCCCCTCCCCTGATCAAGTCCCTCTCCCTCATCAGCTCTAAGAGCAATCAGGGTTCCCTGACCTGTGGGAAGTCCAAGGAC